>NW_018128083.1:1049367-1049779 GCF_001952655.1 Monopterus albus | reverse complement strand
ATCGATTCAAGAATTTGGGTGAACTTCACAAGGAATGGACTGAGGCTGGGGTCAAGGCATCAAGGGCCACCACACACTGCCGTGTCAAGGAATCTGGCTACAGTTGTCGTATTCCTCTTGTCAAGCCACTCCTGAACCACAGACGTCAGAGGCATCTTAGCTGGAGAAAAAGAACTGGACTGTTGCCCAGTGGTCCAAAGTCCTCTTTTCAGATGAGAGCAAGTTTTGTATTTCATTTGGAAACCAAGGTCCTAGAGTCTGGAGGAAGGGTGGAGAAGCTCATAGCCCAAGTTGTTTGAAGTCCAGTGTTAAGTTTCCACAGTCTGTGATGGTTTGGGGTGCAATGTCATCTGCTGGTGTTGGTCCACTGTGTTTTTTGAAAACAATCACTGCACCCGTTTACCAAGAAATT
>NW_018128083.1:1044928-1049082 GCF_001952655.1 Monopterus albus | reverse complement strand
GCTTAAACTACTTCAGTCTGTGTGTACTGAATTTATATAATATACGAGTTTCACTATTTGAGTTGAATTACTGAAATAAATGGACTTTTCCATGATATTCTCATTTATTGAGATGCACCTGTATATAAGTATTCACAGCTTTTGCTTAATACTTTGTTGGAGCACCTTTAGCACCAATTACAGCCTCAAGTCTTTTTGAGTATGATGCTACATGCCTGGCACACCTATTTTTGGGCAGTTTCTCCCATTCTTCTTTGCAGTACCCCTCAAGCTCCATCAGGTTGGATGGGGAGCGTCGGTGCACAGCCATTTTCAGATCTCTCCAGAGATGTTCAATCGGGTTAAAGCCTGGGCTCTGGCTGGGCCACTCAAGGACATCCACAGAGTTGTCCTGTAGCCACTCCTTTGTTATCTTGGCTGTATGCTTAGTTGTCCTGTTGAAAGATGAACTGTTGCCCCAGTCTGTGGTCCAGAGCGCTCTGGAACAGGTTTTCATCAAGGATGTGTCTGTATATTGCTGCAGTCATCTTTTCCTCGATCCTAACTAGTCTCCCAGTTCCTGCCGCTGAAAAACATCCCCACAGCATGATGCTGCCACCACCATGCTTCACTGTAGGGATGGTATTGGCCAGGTGGTGAGCGGTTCCTGGTTTCCTCCAGACATAAGTTCAATCTTTGTTTTATCAGACCAGAGAGTTTTGTTTCTCATGGTCTCAGAGCCCTTCAGGTGCCTTTTGGCAAACTTCAGGTGGGCTGCCATGTGCCTTTTACTGAGGAATGGTTTCCATTTGGCCACTCTACCATACAGGCCTGATTGGTGGAGCGCTGCAGAGATAGCTGTTCTTCTGGAAGCTTCTCCTCTCTCCACAGAGAAATGCTGGAGCTCTTTCAGAGTGACCATTGGGTTTTTGGTCACCTCCTTGACTAAGGCCTTTCTCTCTCGCTCAGTTTGGCCGGGCGGCCCGCTCTAGGAGGAGTCCTGGTGGTTCCAAACTTCTTCCATTTACGGTGATGGAGGCCACTGTGCTCATTAGGACCTTCAATGCTGCAGAAACATTTCTGTACCTTTCCCCAGATCTGTGCCTTGATATAATCCTGTCTGAGATCTGCAGACAATTCCTTGGACTTCATGGCTTGGCTTGTGCTCTGACATGCACTGTTAAATGTGGGACCTTATATAGACAGGTGTATGTCTTTCCAAATCATGTCCAATCAACTGAATTTCCCAGTGGACTCCAGTGAAGTTGTAAAAACATCTCAAGTATGATCAGTGGAAACAAGATGCACCAGAGCTCAATTTTGAGTGTCATGGCAAAGGCTTTGAATACTTATGTACATGTGATTTTTTTTTTCTTTTAATTTTTTATTTTTAATAAATTTGCAAAGATTTCAAACTAACTTTTTTCACCTTGTCATTATGGGGTTTTGTTTGTAGAATAATGAATTTAATCCATTTTGGAATAAGGCTGTAAAATTACAAAATGTGGAAAAAGTTAAGCGCTGTGAATACTTTCTGGATGCACTGTAAATTAGACTTCATGCGGAAGGGCATCCATTGTAAAACATGCCACGTTTAACATGTGAATAGTTAGTTGGGTGGCAACTGATGATTCGCTGTGGTGACCCCTAGTTGAATCAGTTTGAGTTTAAATTAATCCATGTGAGAAGTTCCAAGGCAGATGTCTCTGATGGTACTGGTACAAACTCACTGACATCTGAAAAAAGCAGCCTCTATGAGATGCTGTGTGTGTGTGTGTGTGTGTGTGTGTGTGTGTGTTTTCAAGGAGTAATGAGCTTTTGAAATTGAACCAGAAACTTATAGCATCTTGAACAAGAGTACAAATATATCCACATCAGAGGGTCTGCTCTGAGGTTGCAAGTTTCTTCTACTGAGAAAAACACTTTAGTTCCTCACTGTAAAAATGAATCTTATAAAGAAGCTCAGTAACACTGACCAGAAATAGTTTATTATTATATTTTGTTTTATTACAAGGCTACAAAAACATGAGAGGAATAGAAGAGACCTGATCATAGAATTTATTTGAAGTGTCAAAATGGATGATGATACATACTAGATTCAAGTTTATTAAAGGAGAATGCAGAATTTAAATACAGTATTACTGTGACACCTTTATATATTCAGAGCAGTTTACTCTCAGAATTCAAACCACATTTCCCATAAGTCTTTGTACATACTATACTTTCTCCACATTTTGTAAGGGGACAACTATATTGCAAGTCATTTAAATTAGTTTTCCTCTCCTTCCCATCTGCCTTTGAACACCTTGGCTCAAGCTGTGCTTAACTGCACCCACTCTTTGTGTTATATGGTCTGTTCAGAGATATTTCTGAACCAGCAGATGGCGTCCAAGTCATAAGGAGCGACCCATGCAGTTTCCACACAGAGGTCACCAACTAGCCAACACAGGGTTAATATGTAAGCAAGCAAAGCAAGTGTTGGCACTTACATGGATATAAATCTTCATAAGGCTATCACAGGATTATGGCAGTATGAGTAAGAGACGTTATGATGTTTTCAAGTCATAAAATTTGTGGTTATATTGTTTTTATAGTCATTTGTGTTCCTTGTTTCCTAAGTTTCAACCTGCCACCTATCTCTTTAACTTTTTGACCCCACGTGCACTTGAATGTGGGAGCTTGGTAATAAGAATAGACAGACACATCCACACACTCGAGCACAGTTTAACAAGGTATATTATTAACTGGTGTTGGTTCAGAATGGGTTTTCTGACCTGCAGTATATGCCTAAATCTGATTGCGGCTCAGTAGAGTGGCACTCAAAAGTCAAAACGGAAGGAAAAGTAAAACGTTTTCACTTGCATTTCCACAAAGCAGCAGTATCTCATAGATGCACCTCACTCTAAATCCCAGATCGACCTTTTTTGATGAGAAGATAAAGGTTTTTCTGCACACTGCACATTTAATCAGCATTGTTGTAGTGTGTTAGCCCATTGTGACTGCGGCACGTTTTAGTTTGACTACATCAAATGTGTGGTGCTTACATAAAAACAGTTTTCAACATCCTTTTTTTGTCTATTATGACTTGTGTGAACATATATTGTGGTTAAATTGCAGTTTTTTTTTTGTCTATTATGACTTGTGTGAAAATATATTGTGGTTAAATTGCAGTTTTGTTTTTTTTTTGTCTATTATGACTTGTGTGAAAATATATTGTGGTTAAATTGCAGTGTGTCTAATGGAAAAAGGGAAGAAATGAAGGAAGTTCATTGAGAAAAGGATTCACATATAGAAAATCTGACTGAACTGTTGCTTGCTCCACTGACCTAGAGCTGACAGTGTGAAGCTTCTTTAAACATTTATCACATACTGTAACTTCTCATTTGTTATGTTTGACTGTGTTGCTTGATGAACAAATCGCTGACACTTGCATAATTCAGCCCAATGCCTTCACAGTGTTTTGTTGGTGAGTACGAGCCACAGCTAACTAATTAACTGCCTTTATGACATGACTCGTTGGGACACTCGCATGTAGAAAATTAATGTCATTAGACACACCTTTGCTTCTTCTGCTATGACAGGTTATAAGGCTAGGTAAAAGGTGTGTTTTGGGGTAAGGTGAATTCAGGCTCTGAATATCATGGGTAAGGCTACTTTCTCTACTGTATCAAATTATTCACAAATATCTGGAGCTTTAATAATCCAATAGTAATAAAGGTGAATGTGTCACAAGTGAGACCACACAGCTCAGTCCTGATGACTATTCCATCTTTTTATCTGTCTCTGGTGCATGCTTTGACAGGGTGAGGAAACACCACTCCTATCTCATCAGGCCAGAGTCAGATCTTTGTCCATTGTTTCCAGCTTTAGATGAATGGTCTTATACTTGTATAGCGCTTTCACTCTACTTGGCCATTCACCCATTCGTACTCACAGACACTCACACCAGTGTTATCACCGGGAGCAACTGGAGGTTCAGTGTCTTACTCAAGGACACTTCAACATGTTGACTGGACAAGCCGGGAATCAACCTGCTAATCCTCTGGTTAGGAAACAACCCTCTCTACCGCCTGAGCCACAGCCTCCCAACAAGTATCTGATCTTGGCACCATAACTCAGTAAATTACATCATACAGTATATTGCATTAGTATTTGTAAAGACCTCCTGTATGTTA
>NW_018128083.1:1040704-1044883 GCF_001952655.1 Monopterus albus | reverse complement strand
TGACATATCTGTGGAAGAGCTTAAAGAGGCCAGAGGCTGACAAATGAATACAGTTACATTTTCATGTTACAGATATCCTTAGGTACTGGATTCTATTACAGAGATGGTGCATTTATTATGACAAAGTTTTACACTGAAGCAGCATTTTTGCCAGGTGCATGGTTTATTTTCTTCTGCGAACATGTTTGATATAAAGGTGAGCTTACATGTAACGTTTCCACCATGCTCAGAAGAATTGGTGTGAAAGAAACACTCCTTTGTAGATAACACAAAAATGTAGTAAGGTGGTTACTGTGCCTTATCAATGATTTCATGTATTTTCACAGAGAAACTTTATAAAATTAGGTCATGGATAACATGTAACACAAACAATATCATATACAGATAGGTTGCCTTATAAACAGCTGCATGCCATGCATGTCTGTTGTGTATACCTGGATACAAACCCTTTTGTTGAAATTATACAAGTCCTTTCTATCCTTTCTATTCCAGTGTTAACACAGATATTGTGTTTTGGCAGTGGGACTGAGGCATCTACTGTAGTGTTTGCTGGAATGTCTGATGTGTGAGTTATTTGGTGGGCCCTCTGTTGTTTGTTAATTTATTTATTTGTCAAACAACTCTTAGGTGCATTGCTACCCTCTGGACTGGAATGTAGATCAGAATGGCTACTGTGTTATTTTAATAATGCAACAAGGACATTAGCAGCTGTTTTACACTATTATGCTTATATTACAAGCCCACAAACATCCTATTACCTCCTGTCTGAGGAACATTTGTTGAGAACTGTTGTGCTGAGCTGAGCTAAGAAATTACTGAACCTTTTTTAAAAATAAGATAATATGCTAGGTGTTTCTAAATATTTATAACTTCTCTAGGAAATGATGGACTTGGAAGTGATTGCCACTGAATGTATTGTGACAGAGATGATTTCATTCTTTTTTTTTAGGTCTCAACAAAAGGGAACTACAATAACAGTTTCACTGTCTGGTTAAAATTGTTTTACATTTTTATGTATCTGAAACAAATCTCTAAGGAGTTTACAGAGACAATAAAAGGACAAAACAGGGGAGATCTGAGAAATCCTACCCATAAAACAGTTTAACACATTGGAAAGACGTATCAGCCTGCCAAGAGCAGCTGAGGTAACACAGCACTGTCTCTTTATACCAGGAACAGAAACATTTAGCAGGAAAATATAGCTGAGTTTGCAATCCATGCCAACTTATTAAATAGTAACAAGAACAGTTACATGAAGTGAAGTGAAGTGAAGAATAGCAGATGAGATGAGATGTGAGAACAAAATTCCTATAAAGCTTTTTTTGACAGAGATCAACATGGTCTTTTGATCTTGGTTTACAAACAAAAATTTTTGCTATTATGCCTGTGCCACAGCTCAGAAAAAAACAATGAACTCAAATGCACAATTCAAAGGTCAAACAAGGTAATAAAGGCAAAGGTGAAAATGGCACAAGGCAGTCAGCAGGCCAGCATAAGTCGGAAATAGGCAGACAAAACACCAGGCAGTCAAAGTAAAATGTAAAGTCGAAAAACAAGCAGGATGCAAAACAAGAGCAAAGGCTGTTCCATTACATCTGGATTGGCAGGTAGACAATATGGCAAAGGGTGAGTGGAAATTGGCTGGTATATTTACTGGTAAGCTAATGAGGGGATGGAGAAGAAAGTGAGTAGGTGATTAAATAACTGAATGAATATGAATGTGACATGTATTAGACATATAATTAACCAATAGCTAGTGAATGTAGAGGAACATTTAGCAGGTAAAGAATTGGTGGAGACCAAAACAGGGCTTCAGAGACAGTGAATACTGGACTTAAGTTTGGTAGGAGAGCAGGAGCACAATAACAAATTAATGCTGCTCTGTGTCTGCTGGATGTGTAAATAAACACTTGTTTGCTAAAGCTCCTGCTTAATTACCAAGGTGATAATATGTCAGTACTGTGTTTTGACTTCTCATGGTAAAAAAAAGTTACTGCTTCTTTCAGTAAAAGTACCAATATCACACTGTAAAATTATTCAGTTACAAATTAGAGTGATGCATTTAAAATATAATTTAACTCCCTTTTGAGGAATTCATAGCCAAATTCAAGCAGTAGTAGGTCCACACTTGTATGGTCAAAATGGAAAACCTTGAGCACTATATTTGTGAGAATTTTGAAATAAAGTCTCACTGTTACCAGCAAAGAGTAATATCTGAACATTCCCAGCAAAATTATTTTCTTTACCCCCCAAGCAAAAAAGAGAATATACATGAAATAAAATATTTGCACAGCTGACTGACTAAAGCAAGTATTGTCACCCTGTGCACAAAAGATTTAAAGTGACTAATGAAAGTGATTTGTATGTGTACCACTACTTTCAGTAAGTAAAAGCCTTAAAACAGCTGTTGCTATGGTAAGTCTATATTTAACTTTGTCACAAGTCAGGACTCTTCTTTTCTCAACAGGAAACAAAGAACAAAGGCCCATTAGAACAGACAGACTTTCCATGTAATCACTAACACTATGAGCACCAAGAGAAAATAATTAAAAACACAATGCTGCCTTAGTCTACTTTCAGTTTTTTTCCTCTAGACACTAAAATGTGGAAATGTGGGCTAGAAACTATTTGCCACCTCGTAACCAGTTATGTGGATACACCTAATTGCAGCTGCAGCTTCCAAAATAACACACATACTCTCTCTCCTGGTGCACATGTGACTGCTTAAAAAACAGCATGTTAAAGAACAACCTAATGCTTTTGAAACACTTCCTGTCAAGCTCAACTGGTTCACCCACATTGCTTCTGACAGAGTGAGTTCCTCTCTGTGTGAGGAAGTGTTTATAATGCTGTGAGGCCAGTTACTAATGACTCTGAGTGCTTCTAACACAAAGTAACCTACACTTAAATCTGGCAGACAGGCCAGCTGATGGCTAATAACTGACCTGATGGTTTGTTGTAATTATGCTGAAACACTAGCAACAACATACAGATATACTTTATCAGCATGGCTGATAGTAGAGTTACAATACTCATTCCTGACCTTGGACATAGCCAAACAGTCTCACAACAAGATCCATTGTGTGGTTGTTACAGATATTTGGATAATATCAATTAAAAATGAATAGACCTGTATTATACATTCAATTCAATATTCACATTAATTACACACTAAAAAATCCCTGGGTCAATACTCCATCACACAGTATGTCCACCATGAAGCACTGACAGGTTGTTTTTTACACTGTAAAATGTCACACTCATGGCATATCATAGATCAAAGTTAAGAGATCCTAAACAAAAATGTTTTTATTAATGTTGTGCAGTTATGTGGGGGAGAAACTAATAGTCTACAATATATAAAGCACTCAAAAATCAACACCAGTGCAGTTCCTAAAGTCCCCATGGCCTGCTCATTTTGCTTGTTTCCAGCCGATTAATGTTTAATCTTGGATACCTCTAGATTAGCTTGGCACCCCTCATAACTCTAAATAGTTTGTAATTAATTCAGAATGATAAAACCAGAAAGCCTCTTCCAAAAAATGAGAGGATAGTTCATGAACACGCACAGCTCCCGTTACCGGTGTTGCGTTGAAAGTGGACAGCACAAGGAACCCTGATGGCAATAATTAATCTGAATTTCTCCTCCACATAAACAACGGTATATGTACTGATAAAGAGATGTGTAACACTGTAAGCAAAACAGGTAACTGAGAAACCCCATATTTTAACAGGTTGCAAGGGAGAGCAGACGTTTACTGCTCCTCTTGTCTGTTCTACAATTCTTAAGTATTACACAGATGAGCAGTTTAACAGCAATGTCAAGACTGAAAACAAATTATCATTACTTCACTTCAATAACAGAAGTTTATACGGAAACTTTCAGAGTATAAAACATTATCTTAGTAGTCTTACACATTCTTTTAATATAATTGCTATTTCTAAAACATGGATTAATAATGTAAGGGGAATGGATTTTGACCTTGATGGCTATGACTTGGTATGCACAAACAGAGAGAATAAGATGGGAGGTGGTGTGGCCTTGTACATAGATAAAAACTTTTGTTATAAGAGAGTGGAGAAAATGTCAAGGGTGGTGGATAATTTGCTGGAGTGTGTGACTGTAGAAATACTCATGGAAAAAAAGAAAAATGTTGTAATAAGCTGTATTTATAGAGC
>NW_018128083.1:1030946-1039855 GCF_001952655.1 Monopterus albus | reverse complement strand
CAATTGAGGGGATATGCAAACCATTAACCCATGTTTTTAACATGTTGTTTCGACTTGGGCAGTTCCCCAATAATATGAAAATAGCAAAGGTTATTCCACTGTATAAATCTGGTGATAAGCACAACTTCACAAATTATAGACCGGTTTCTCTGTTGTCACAATTTTCAAAAATTCTGGAAAAACTCTTTAATAACAGATTAGATTGCAGTAATCTGCAGTAACCTCAGGCCCTGTATTTTTCTCCACATCCTGTGGTCACAGTGCAGCAGCCGGAGGTAAAATATATCCACAAAACCGGTGCAGTCGAAAAATTCCACTTTTACTAATGGATGTCAGGCAAGCTCACATGAGTGCACACCAGCCTGGAGACATGCATAAACCAAGCTGCTTCTGCACAGAAATACTAGAACACATACTAGAAGTACACCTCATTTTTTGAGCTTTAGGTCACATCTAAAATGATAATTCACCATTAGATAAATCATAAAACAAGGAAAACCATGCCATGAGCTCTTTAATAGTCCTCTATCAGCCTACAATAAGTAAGAACAGAGGTTCCCAAAGTTGAGGGTGGGTCTCATGGAGGGTCCAGAGTGGCAGCGGCTAAATACAGTATAACTGGCAAAAGAAGGTTGGGGAACCACTGAGATGGAAAATAGGTTCAAACTAAAGAACTATGTTTCATCTCTTCAGTGGGTATTTATGTCACATGTTTCACATAAGTCATAGCTTATTTGTAAGGTCTAGTTCCATTGCACTTTATTGGATTTTACCTTTATGGATACAGCAACTTTTCCACCTCAGCAAAGTGTAAAAGTACATTTTTTTATGTTTAAGATTTAGATTTAGATTTCTGGCATTTCCACTCATTTTTTTTCTGTCAGTTGAAAATGTGCATGGAAATTGGTCCTTAAAAACACACCCATAAACCCCCTCATGGTCTAGTAAGACAGAGTTTGTTTTTAATGTTACAACTAATAGTAACTGCATTGGTACAATTGCTTGATAGGGTTATACCTACCTTGCATTTAACAGAGACAAGGTCCAGGCCATCAGCTATCAGATTGTATTCATAACTTAGCTAGTCATCAACAGAGCTAATTGGGATATGGTGTTGACTTGCACAAACACAAATTCAGGATACTTCAAACACCCTATCATAACAGGATACTCACATCCATGTAAACACAGTAAGGACTGGACTCTGTTGTGTTATCTTTGACATGTTCCCAGTTGTGTGACTTACTGTCCCACTGCTCATGAAGTCAAAACACTAAACACCTACATGAAAGTTTAAGAGGCTGTTCCTAGTGACTTTGTATTTCTATTGTGTATGTAGACTATTAAAGACATGCACAGGTTTCCAACATGATTCCACCATGGTTCTTCAAAATACAAAAAAGAAGAGTCTGGAGAGTTTTAACTCAAAGAATGCAGGACATTTTGTTTCTTTAAAAACTTGACTGAATGAGTTAAGTGAACTCTCGGTTCAATCGTTCAACTCATTCCAAGTCAAATGACTTCAAATCAGAACAAGTGCTGTTTATAATCTTGACATTCTAAGTTGAAACAGCTTGAAATTAGCAACAGATCAGCAGATGAGTTGTTTCCACTAAATTCCTGTATGATGTTTTACAGTGTGCTTTCGTCCGTTATGCCCAGTACAACCGATCCACTTTTACAACACCCACTGTGGTTGTTAATGGGCATGATAACAGCTAAAGCTCTGCTTCCTATCCTCCGCTGAGGTGCCCCACATGTTGTTCCACTCAGCACAACCTCTGACTGACAGACCGTACGACCCGCCTCCATCTCACCACAGCCGACCAATGAGGCGGCAGAGCTGGGACGAGCCTTCATCAGCAGCCTCTTACTTCTCACTACAGTAACCGTGTAACACACACGGGCAGTCATGTGACTATCATATAGTAGGCTACAACTCAGGGAACGCTCAGTCCCGTCTCAATTCTGCTGTTACTGCTCTATGGTGAGTCTCAAGGGTAAATCCTGCTCTGGAAACAGACTCACCAGTCGGATGCAGCGGATAAAAACTGTCGTCCCCGCGCCGTTTGCATTGGGAATATAATTATTCCGAGTAAACAAGGTAAGTCTGGGGGTTTATTTTAATACGAAAAGGTACACTGGTGCAGAGTGCGCGTGTCCCTGCTTGGTGCCGCAGGCTGGAGAAAACATGTTTACGTTGAGAGCGGACACTCGCGCCTACTCCTGCGTAATGCACCGCGGAGAGGAATCACGGCACAGTCCTGTATCGTGGACTACTATGGGGTTCGGATTTTGCTCTTACACAGTGTAGCCTCAGTGAATCAATTCTGAATTTTGGTCTCCTATTTGCAGCTGCGGATTTAAGGAGAAGTCTGCCTAATCATTATTATTATGGTGCATTTTTCAGAGTTATAGGTCTGATTTACAAACGTTAGACTCTGGTAGTAGCTAGGCCTATAAAAAGGCGCCCAGTAATTAAGAGATGATGTCCAGGCTTTTCTCTTTATCAACATGTGCAGTGAATAGAAATTGTGCCCCGCCTCCTGTGCCCCGCTGAGGGCACAAGAGGCATCAATAATGCGCCAAAAGGAATCCTGTGTCCAATGAGGGAAAGCTACTGTAATCGACTTCCCGGCTTCACAAGCAGCAGTGTTACAGATGTAATGTTCTTTAATTGTAAATAAGCAGAACAGGTGATTTAAGGATGCAGCGAAATAGCGCACTCTGCTGCCGGATGCCCCATGCGGTGGTGTCTGATAATTATGTTGACAGTTCTCTCTCTCTCTCTCTCTGGCTGAGTGTACTTTCGGTCAGGCCATGCAGGGGCCCCTGGACAGGCAGGGCAGACAGAGATGGGAGGAGGGAGGAGGGGAGGAGCGATTATGATCGGAGCTCCCTGTTCCAGGAAAACAACCTATTTATGAAGTTTGTAGTAGGACATCTGAAAAACATGATAAAATAGAGCCACGTAAGCCTACTTTCATTTTGGTTTACATACATAAATGGTAGCCTACTGTTGTTAGTTATAAACATTGGCTAAAACATCATAAAAAGTAACATTTAAAGTGCCCGTGGCTTTGCAGCCCTCATAACTCCAAATAATTTGGAATTATTTCAGAATGATAAAACCTGAGAACCTCTTCCTGAAAACAAGAGAAAAATTCATGAATGTGCAATTCTTCTGCTGCCAGTGTTGTGTTGAAATCAATTTCCCAGTTGAGATGTGCTCCCCCTAACATTGTCCTAACCACAACCACTGAGGGAGGCGCTACACCCAGTTTTGAACAGGGGAAACACATCTCGACGGGGGAACACATTTCTACACAAGACCGGTCAGGAAGCAAGAGACAATACATAAACAAAAACCTTTAACAAATAAGATACATTTTTGACAATGACAGTACCTCAGATCCTACCTGACATGTTTGAGTCAGAATATGAAAGTGAACAGCACGACAAACCACAATAGCATTAATTAATATGAATTTCCCCTCCATAGATAGATAAACAACGGTACATATACTGATGAAAAGAGATGTGTAACACTCTAAACAAAGTGGGTAATTGAGAAACTCCATATGCAGACACAGTAACTTCTCCAGCCTTACAACAATTCTCTCTAACGTTACAGAAACAAGGCATTAAGAGACATGCAACATGTTTTTCTTTTTTTTTAAAACTTACCGTTAAGTCCCACCAATTAGTGGAAACATCACTCCCTTTCAAGTAGCTCCAAGGTCAGTAAATCCAACCGGTCACTGCATCTTCCCCCACACGGCCACATACAGTCCCAAAGTAGTGAAATTAATTCCATCAGGTAGCGTAGCACCGACAATAACATCATGGGTCGTTAATCCACTCTTTAACCAGCAACACATCACAGCACACAGACACATTGTCTCAAACAGTCAAAACAAACATCTACTGTGCTCCGGAGGAATCCAGCATTGATGAGCTGATCATTCACCACTGTGGGGGCTTCACAGGCCGGCTACTTGTAGGTTAGACCCGGTCGGGTAAAACAGTGAGTCCCTGTACAGGAACATTCCCAGACATGCAGTAACCTCAGGCCCTGTATTTTTCTCCACATCCTCTGGTCACAGTACAGCAGCCGGAGGTAAAATATATCCATAAAAACGGGAGCCGTTGAAAGATTCCGCTTTTACAGTGGCACCGGTGGATGTCAGGCAAGCTCATATGAGCATGCAACTGCTTGGAGATTATGGCCATTCAAGGAAATCCTTAAGCTATGACTTTATATTGTTAGAAAAAAAGGCTTGTATAAACCGAAATGCTTCTGCATAAAAGTACTAGAACATACATCCACCTCATTTTTTGAGCTTTAGGTCACATCTAAGATGATAATTCACCATTCTAACATTGTAGATAAGTCAGAAAACAGGGAAAAGCAGGTCATGGGCTCTTTAAAAAACTTAATCAAGTTAAACAATATAAACATAATCCTTAAAGATTTTCTGCATATCGGATATTCACAAAACACACACAAACAGATCGAGAAGAACGTGCGCTACAGACATATTATAGGCTCTGGTGGACAGACATGTCCCGAGAGTGTGTGGCTTTAAACCAACAACACAATGATAACCTGGGCGATTCACAGCAACACAGTTTAGTGACAACCACAAGACAAGTGAATGTGTGAGCAAAGAGAAACTCAGATCATTTAGAACACCCAACATGTTTATCATCAGCACAGTGGTTTACAGTGTATCAAACATTCATCTAAGGGGACTATGTCTTACCTGCAAACTACACCTGTGAGCAAGCTGTGCACACTGTGTACAAAACACTGTTGCTGGACGACATAAAGATTCTCTAGCCCTCCATTTAGCAGACAGTTTAACACCCACACAGACATAACACAGAAAAGGTTGACCAAATATTCTTAACTCAAGGTCCACATGCTAGATTTATGTTGGGGCTTTGAGCTGCATCTCATTGCCTTTATCTGCAGGCAGATGACATTTGTCAAAGTGCTGTCTTCAAGGTCACGAATGAACCCTCCAGCTTAGTTATTAATATTTTTCTCACATATTTGCTCTTTACTTTTGAAATACAAGATAAGTTTTAGGAATCGAAAAACTATTAAAGGGAATCATTTTGAGAAGGGAACACTGGCCCTTGGATGAACTGTGTATAACTCATACATTTTTGTGATGAGGGGTCATGAATAGGAATTACTTGGGTCAAGCAAAAAGGTTAGGAAACAGTGGGCAGGGACACTTTCTAAGTGATACTTGGCCTAGTAACTTTATTTGTGTCCTGTAATAAATGAAGTAACATTTTCACTGTACTTCATCAGTGATATTATGATGTGTATGTTTTTAAATGACTATTAAATTGCAGGTCTAAGACACTACTGATGGATTTTAGAATTTGCACCCGTAGGCTGTGATTAGCATATTATATAAACTGACAGATTAGAGGATGTGGATATGCTGTTTTTATTTTAAGTCAGACCTTGTTGCATTGAACTTGAGTGTGGGATTAACATGAACAAACTTCTCACTGTTTCTGTTTACTTCTATTTAGATCTATTATATTCTGGCTGAAGACCCTGGATTGTGAGAGTGTTTCCCCAACGCTTACTTTGTCCACTCTGAGAGAGAATGCCAGGTGTTTCACTGTCACACCCGAATGGGATGTATGGCCTTGGTGACCTGGGTTTATTTGTCTGACTTTCCCAGCTCCACACAGAATAATTCTCTCATAAATCATTCTAAACACAAACTGAGTTCAACAAGAGACAGTGGTTTGGCACAAGCCAGGGATGGTAGATAACTCTCCAGTGAGCAAGGAGCCGTTTCTTCCTTATAGTGGTTCTCCACCGGCCTACCGGCTGTCTGACATGGTGACAGATCTGGGTTCCTACCATGTACTGCAGTCACCATTTTCAGAGGATGACCTGAGCGAGTCGTACAGCCCTCGTTCCTGCTCCAGCCCAGACTCCCAGGTGCTCAGTTCCAGCTATAGCAGCAGTTCCAGTGCTGAGAGCCAGGATAGCATCCTGGACCACCTGCTGTCTCAGGCCTCTTTAGGAGGAGTCAGCAGTGATCCTGCAGAGTCTGTGGCACCAATACCATTATCCCCTTTTCTCTGGGACTTACGGAGAGATGAGCCATCCAAACGTGAGCCTATAAAGGAGGAAAATTTTGATTTCTTCACTTGGTCCAATGAGGAGACGGAGAAACTTGGAGGATCCTTCCAACCCACTCTGGAAGAGATTGAAGAATTCCTGGAGGAAAATATGGAGGTGGTGACAATGAAGCAGGGGATCAGAGAAGGTTGCCCAGGGTTGGGAGTGGGACTGGATGAAGCTCTTGGTGTAGAAGTTGGTCTTGAGTGGTGCAGGGATGTGTCCTCTGAGCCTAAGTCAGAGCCAGAAGTTGAGTATTCAGACCAAACTGTTCCCAGTGACAGCACTGCTGGCCTGGTCACTGTTGCCTGCAGTGAGACCAAAGCTACATTAGTTAAACCCACACTTGAATCCAGCGCAGAAGACAAGAAGGCATCAGCCAAAGAGCCTTCAGAAGCAGACAGTGGCACTAACAGTAGTGGGATGCCGGTCATCCTACAGATCCAGCCCCTTCAGATCAAACAGGAGCCCAAAGTAGCACCTCTTACCCCAGCAGTCCAAATCCCATACCCTCCCCCAGCCTCAGACATCAAAATTGCACAGCTGCTGGTCAACATCCAAGGTCAGACCTTTGCCCTGGTGCCCCATGTCCTGCCCTCCCCCAACCTTAATGTGTCCCCCAAGTTTGTACGTATTGCTCCAGTGCCTATTGCAGCCAAGCCTCTTGGCATCGGGGATAGCTCAGCCAACCAGGGATCAGGGATTCTTGTTGGAAGTCAAAAGTTTCCGAAGAACTCAGTGGCTGATCTTATCAAAATGCACAAATGCAATTTTCCTGGCTGCACCAAGATGTACACCAAGAGCAGCCACCTGAAGGCCCACCTTAGGAGGCACACGGGAGAGAAGCCTTTCGCCTGCAACTGGCAGGGCTGTGGATGGAGGTGGGTACTTGGGAGGGAAGTGAACTGACTGACTAACTGTGTTTCTACATACACCGTTCAGGCATAACATTATGACCACCGACAGGTGAAGTGAATAACACTGACTATCTGTTACAGTGGCATCTGTCAATGTGTGGGGTATATTAGGCAGCAAGTGAACATTCAGTCCTCAAAGTTGATGTTTTGGAAGCAGAAAAAATGGGCAAGTGTAAGGATGAGTGACTCTGACAAGGGCCAAACTGATGGTGAGATGACTGGGTCAGATCATCTCCCACACTACAGGTCTTGGTAGGTGTTCTTGGTCTGCAGTGGTCAGTACCTACCAACAGTGTCTAGGGAAGGACAAATGGTGAACTGGAGACAGGGCCATGGACGCCCAAGGCTCACTGATGATGAGGTTGATCTACTGTAGATTAAACTTTTAACTTCCATTTGTACTTTTCAAAAGATTAAAATTTATTTGAATCTTTGTTAAAATGGTTGAAAATGAGAAACACTGTCCACTGGTCTCTATGAAGAGAAAGAGTCAGGGGCTGTAGTGGTGATATCACACCTAGAGTGGTGAGGCTGTTGAATTGGTCTAAAAAATTCTCTCTAACTCGTCCTCACGACCACAGTTTTCATTCCTTTTACATAAGTTTCTCACTGAATTGTAGACACATCTGTGCTCTTCCTGACAGTAGAACTGTGGAACCAAATGGATTCACAGAAGATGCCCAGTGAGCTGCAGAGAGACATGAGCGCCAACCAACTGCCACACTGACTCCTATGTAAACAGTATTAGGCAGGTGGTCATAATGTTATGCATGATCGGTGTCCATATGAACATGCAGGCCGCTGGCTAACTACAGTATATCACAGAAGTGAGTACACCCCCTCACATTTTGTAAATATTTAAGTATATCTTTTCATGTGACAAGCTGTATACTCACTACTTTACATTGTAGCCAAGTGTCATTTCTTCAGTGTTGTCACATGAAAAGATATACTTAAATATTTACAAAATGTGAGGGGGTGTACTCACCTCTGTGATATACTGTATATCAAACATTCACCTGACAGACAGAAGGATTTCTGCTTATCTCACTCTGCCCCTTTTTATGTTTCTGTGTTAGTTACCTAAGGAGATTAGACTCAGAGACTGATATTTATGACTGTTCATATTAAACTCGTTTAAAGTTTTGTTTGTTTACAGGACTGAGCAGTATCAGCAGACTCTTGAATGTACTGTTTCTGCATAATTCAGAAGGGCTTAACCCCATTTGTTAGTGTGTTCTGTTTGAAAGCTACAGTAATTATAGGTCAGTGCGACATGTCTGTGTGCTGCGTGTGATGTCACACTGCTTAGTGGAACCAAAAGTGGTGCAGATTGTGCCAATGCCACTTGAACTGACCTATCACCTTGAGGGTCATCTCTTAGCACTGGCTGGAGGACTTATCTTTACAGGCCCTCAAAGCCCTTAATGGCTGTCATGCAGCAAGTGGCAATTGCAGTAATGCGAGGTGGAGGCAACATAAAAAGGTTTGCTTTCACAAACACACTTTGTGTCAGACAGTGAGATA
Organism: Monopterus albus; assembly: GCF_001952655.1. Lineage (NCBI taxonomy): Eukaryota > Metazoa > Chordata > Actinopteri > Synbranchiformes > Synbranchidae > Monopterus > Monopterus albus. The sequence goes on along the minus strand of NW_018128083.1, from coordinate 1,031,251 downwards.
TCTGGGATGTGCAAGAATAGCTGGGGTGTTTTTTTTTTTTTCTTTTTTTTGCAAATGTAAACTAAATCTGGGATGGAGCATGTGGGCTGAAGTCACACGGGCTCAGCACTGGTACCTCCTGTTGAGACTCGACAGCTGTGCAGTTGCTGGAGCAGTGTGTGTGGCCTTGTTTTTTTATACTTGTGGGGCAAAATAGCAGGCGCACGCTTGCTCTGTGAGGATGAGGTACGTTGTAGTTCATCAAATTGTACAGAAATGACACAGTGTAGAGTTAGAGGAAGTATCGCCTTTGATTAAGGCTAGGA
>NW_018128083.1:1023235-1030921 GCF_001952655.1 Monopterus albus | reverse complement strand
AACAAAGATGTGTGTGTGTTTGTGTGTGTGTTTGCTATGTATAGATCAGCAAGAGCTAATTTGGAACCTGCTGTGTGTAATGGAGGAAGGCAGAGAGAGAACGTGGATGTCTTCATCAGTGAGGCAATTTCTTTGCTCATTAAAGTAAAGTGTCTTGAGTCGCCGGAATTGAGCTGAGGACATTAGGTCAGCCAGTGAGACGGACTCAAATGCAACATGAGAACAAACACAGTTTGTCACAGAACATTACAGTGTTACTGAATTGATATAGGGTGGTTCATTCACTATGCCTCCTCTGCTCTACATACTAGTTACATTATTCCATTCACCTGCAGCTCATTATCTCCCGGTCCGGCCACATACCATACATATGCACCCTGTTTTCTGCTCATTCCCCGCTGGTTCATTGACGTGCACACCCCGAACTTCGCCCCCAGCTTCTGCAGTACTTCTTTGATGTTCACGCCGACACGCTCTGAGTTTTCTCCACAAGTGGTTCTACGCTTTCTGGTTTGTTTTCTATCGTTTTCTTGCCCTGCGTGTTTAGTTGTTTTGAGTTTTTGTTACTGCTTCTGTTTTGCATGTGGTTATCTGTTAGTCACCTGACATTCACCTGTCCTTATGTTTAACTGCCTTTACATTCCTCTACACCATTCTCCATTTCGGCCCCGCTGCTACCTGCTGCTGTGTTAAGTTTACCCGCCAGCCACGGAGAGATACCTGACGGCCCGACACTCACCTGATGGCCTGATATAATGCTGCACAAGTGTGTCCTAATACATGAGGTAGCTGCAGAAATGTGTGCTGTAGTAATCCAGGCTGTGTTCGGACTAACAAAGGGCTCTTGTCTTTACACAAAAGGCAGGATCTAGTTTGGATGGAAGTGTGTGTGTGTGTGTGTGTGTGTGTGTGTGAGTGAGAACCAGTGTGTGGAAGCCACTGTATGTAATGAAGTACAAGAGGGGGCCAACCAAAGGAAAAAAAAGGTTTGGAAAAGTCTCAGACAAGCAAGTGAATGAAATGAGGTGCAGAGAGTAACTGGGAATCTTAAAACAGGAGGGAAAGTGATGTTGGTGTTGGGATGTGGGGATTGAAACCAGCAGATAGAGTAGGAGAAAAAGGCCTGGTTCAGTTTTGCACACAATCACTTGAAGGGAGCAGCACTGAGGAAGTGGAGCGCACAAAGACAAAGTGTTGAATAGTAACCATGACTGTGGGCTAGGAACGTCCAGGCTGCCACGCTGCATGAAAGGGAACAGAGGGATCAGTCAAGGTTTCTCACTTACTCTGGCAGGAATTACAGCTAGATGGAAAGATGAACTGATTTTAGTGCTGTATGTTTCAATATACAACAGTGTCAGCCCAGACTGAACAAAATTTACAGAGCAAAGAGTCTCTTCCAGGAAGACATCCAAAAATGTTTCATTTCAAGTTTAGTAGACTGTTTTTCTAGTCAGTTTAGCTCTGAAGATTGTGAGAGCATAGACATTAGAATCATTCACATATCACCAGTAGTTCTGTTGCTACAGAGCTCCATGCACTAAACTACTACACTAAGTAGTGACTACTATGATGAGTGGTACCAAGGTTCAGGACCCTAAGAGTTGGTAACCATTGCTCTTTTTGTAAAATGGCATGAGGATTCATGAACTCTGAACATGAATTATTTCAAATTTAAAACAGCTGTGGCTGGCTATAACCTTGTGGCTCTAAGAGAAAAGTTGGCTTTGAGGCCCCAGTTGACCTCCACCCCTTTCAGATGTATTTTGGAATGTGCACCATGTCTACAGCACAATATGAACTAAAAATTATTACATTCTTAAACCAAGTTTTTTCCTCAGGGCCCCTCCACAAATATCCAGTAAACATCTTGGTGCTTGTGGCATAGATCAAAACAGGCATTTGTGAAATCTGAAACTTAAATCAAATTAATTTGAAAAATATATTTATATTATTATTGCTTCATTGAAATGAGAGACAAATTATTATTTTCAGCAGAGGTTTTTTTTTCCATCCCAAACCATATCTGAAGGGGATCTACACAGGGAGCTTTGGTACACACACAGCTTTAAAACAGTCTCCCATCACAAGCTGATCTTAACTTACTGGTCTTAGTAATGCAGTCCATGCTAGTTCAAATCACTCAGTCACATCTGGTGTCAGTTTTATCAGTGACCTACAAGAATATAACAGACTTACTGTGAAAACAGACGAATAAGCTTTAAGACATTATGGCCTACAATGAATCAGCAGAGTGGTTCACTGTCCTGTGGGCCCATTCACTGAGCAATTATATTTTTATTACTGATTTAATTCATATTTAGTGCATATTTTTAAGATGAATACCTGTTAATACATTCTTTACAGTTTGGTCTTAAACTGTGCCAAAGGTGCCATGGGTGACACTGGAGGCTGATTTCTGGCTAAGTTGGACAGTGGACCAGTTTTCCAAGTTTTCCAATACCTCTGTGTTTGTCTTTGAATTTCAGCCATGCGAGCACATACCAATATGCTAAGCCAAGTTTGCCCTGGATGTTTCACAGAGAGCATGAGCCTGTTAAGCCTAGTGTGTATTACTCAACTCTGTCAGGCTGACTGCAGGAGGAATGAAACCAGGAGCTCCCGGGGGCGGGGTGGGGGTAATGTGCCTACACATGAGGGGAATGCTTAGCCAGAAAAGAGAAACTTACATGCTTTCACCTAAGGCTCATAGTGGATAGTACACCCTGCTCTTTCAAGGTTAGAAGAAAAGATCTGTACAGAATCAACTGTTTTTCAACCCTGCCTGTTTCAAGCACATGTGCAAACCCAGTCCAGCCCAGATTTCCAGTGGCATCAGTTGGCAGTCTGATTAAAATTTTTTTTTTTAATCTGCAGAAATATTGGGGCGGCATGGTTGCCTCACAGAAAGAAGTTTCTGGGTTCAAATCCTGACGGGGGCCTGTCTGCATGGAGTTAGGTTGATTAGCAGTTCTGTGGTTGTGTGGTTGTCAGCCCTGTGATAGACTGGTGAGCTGCCCAGGGTGTACCCTGCCTCTCAGTCAGTGTCACTTCAGATTGGCTCCATCCATTGGTACCTTATTATGATTAGATCCATCAGCTTACACAGCTGAAGAGCAGCTAGCATAGATGATAGTCATACAGACACAGATACCACAGACACTGCTGTACTCCTATAGTGAGCAGGTGTGGCTTGGTTTGTTGGGATCCATAGTGTTCAACTTAACTCTGAATTTAGTTTTCATTCCGTTATTGAATCTATTTTTCTTAAAATTTCAAGATTTCAGCGAAAGTTGAAAAACATTTGAGTTTCAAAATAAACATTAAATATTTACATGTGCAGTTTTGTTATTTGTAGTGGTGAACCAAAATTACACTACAACTGTCGACCAAAATGAGATGAGCAGCAGAAGACATGACATGCTTATGATCAGAAACACTAAAAATTAAATGGAACTTTGTAACACAGATGGATTGTTTTGCTAGAGAAAAGTCACCTCTCTTTTATCGTGCACACCTGCAACAGAGAATGATGTTACTGGATGATGCTTTCCCTCACAGATACAGGCTTGTTTCAGTTTAGCCTCTTGGAAAGTAAATTACACCATTAATATTGCTACCTACAGCTCCTGTAATGTGGCGCCAAGGAAGTTTGTAATTTAAAATATTTACAGCTCCCCTCTGCTTCATGGATGCTGTCTAGATGTGTGACGCATTCTTGCTGTGGTTCACTGTCAACCTGCTCAACACATAGACATAGTTAGATCCTAGCTGGTGAACTTAGTGGAGCATTTAGCAGTTGATGAGCCAGATATTTCTCTCAGGAGTTGGTAAAGACCAGATTCACATCTCTGACTTTCTCCATGTCTCTTCTTCTTGTTTCATGCAGGTTTTCGCGGTCAGACGAGCTGTCTCGACACCGGCGGTCCCACTCGGGGGTCAAGCCCTACCAGTGCCCTTTATGTGAGAAGAAATTTGCCCGCAGCGACCACCTGTCAAAACACATCAAAGTGCACCGTTTTCCACGAAGCAGCCGGACACTAAACTCAGCAAACTGATTCCCTGCTTGGATGACTGGAGTCACTGTCATACAGACATAGGCCATGGGAGCAAGGTGCGAGTATAAACATATGGGAGTGTGCACACACTTTTGCACCTTCTTCAAGTCAATATGAATATGTGAGTCGAAGAAGCCCGTGCATTTTTATAATCAACTTATGATTGTTTTAATTTATTGTAAACCGATGCAGTTACCATCCTGTCTGTAATCAGCTGAAGGTTGTTGTTGCTGGTGGTGCGTTCATATGTTGTATTCCTTATATTTGTTCTGGCCTTATCTCCTGCCTCACCAGAAGATAAGATAATCTTATTTTTTTCAATCTGGGCTATGTGATGGGCTTGATAATAGCCTTGCCTTTTATCATCCTGAAAGCTGCCAATGTTTTGGACATTCCTTATCTTATGCAATGTTTAGGAAGTTTGCCCTACTTTTGCTGCCTTGCACCACAGTTCATTGACAGAAAAGGCAGATACAACATTTGTCGTTCAGCCTGGTGTTTGACGCACAGGGAAGGAACTGTTATACTACATGGACATAAACTACTGACTGCATAAGAAAATAAGGGAAATCTAACCATAATTTTCAAGGATTCATCTCACATGTTTACAGCAACTTTGTAAACCTACTGCGAGGGGGACAAGGAGAACAACAGAGCAACACAAGAACTGCAGAAGTGAAACACAACAAAAAGTACACAATGATTGTTCAGTCAGCCTTCTGATCAGTATTGTTCTTTGTTGTTATTTTATTAAGCTATTATACTGTATGTACCTGCTTGCTGGTTTCCTATGATTATCACTTTTCTGGCCTTACCAGAGAGCCAGATGGTTTTGGAAATCAGGCTTTTCAGTAATCCATATTTTAATCAGGTGTTGAGTGATCATTCAGATTGTGTCATAATATGGCACCTTTCATTCATGGTCACAGAACTGAATGCCTCAGTCTTTCAGTGTCAAATAATGTCTTTTTTTCTGAATTCTTATTTTGCTGATGGATTAACCCGACTTGACACAAAAGCTGCTTTGTCTCTGCTTCATCTGTTACCGGAGACTGGAGACACCCTGACAGCTGCTGACCTGAGCTGGCAGTTATTTTGTTGAGGTGACATTAATGAACATGGTGCTGAACTACCAGGAAGATGAGCTTCTGGGAAATGTAGTCATGACATCCCTTTTGAGTCCATGATACGCTTTCTAATGCCCTGTTGCTTGCAAACATTGTTTGCTATTTGTATCACGCCCCACTGTGAATATGTAGGAGTGTGACGCTGCCGCCGTTGTATCATTCATGTATGTAAAATGACAGCAAGTAGGGGTGCACAACTTTGTACATCATTCCTTTCATTCAATTTTCGAATTTTTAATGCTTGTGTGAACAAGGTGTTTTATTGCATCCTATGAATGTATGTAAATATGCAGGCGTGTACATCGCTACATCCAGGAAACACAGAAGGACTATTCTGATGCCATATCTGAAACAAATCAGTGGTTGTGAAGAGTTCTAGTATAAACCCTAAATGTGTACATAACTTGATGTTTCAGTACTTATGAATATATTATATATTTTTTTCTTTGTTCTATTCAAGATGTATTTGCAAATAAAACAGAAAGGAAACTACTGTAACATGTCTACAGTGTCTGTACTAAGTTGTATTTGTTACTTTAAGACCAATAATGTTTGATGGCACTTTTTGCAAACATTGAGGCATTGAGGGTCAGTTCTTCATCCAGCCAAGCCTGCTACACCATCCTCAAGTATGTTTATTAGCCCAATATATAACACAAAACAGCTATGAAAAAATTAAAAGGCAAAAACTAAAGGCCAATTTGGTATACCTTTAATGGTGCCATTTTGCCAAAATTAAAAATAGATAGCAAAAAATGGGGCTCAAGTTTCAATCCTCATTGGAACAACCGGAATCACTGAAATTTTCTTTGTTTACTTCCAGCAAAGCGTTATAGGATGTGAAATGTGTGTGTGTGTGTGAGAGTGTGTGTCCGTGTGTGCATGCTGGTGAGTGGTTGTGGGGACTGAGATTGGTACCTTATTATGATTAGATGAGTTAGCTAATAAGATAATAGTAATGAAAAAAAATACAACAAATCTGAAAATCATAAATTGAGATACAAGGTATATCTTTTTTTTATTCTTGCACTATTTAGCTGCTAATGCTCTTTGACTTCACACACGCTGTCTAACCAGTGCTGGTTTTTATATGTTCAAGTCCTTCAGTGGGAGCCAGTAAAATTACTGTCCACACTGACATCACTTTAGATTCATATCACTGTATGTGGTTTTCAACCCATGCCTGACACATACTCAAGGACCTGATTTTGGTGCTGAAGGTGCAAATGGGGAAGTTGCTGATAAGAAGACTGATAAAATGGTGGAAGGCAACAATGGGATGTGTTTCAGAGTTCTGATCTGAGTTTTCATCTGGAGATTGAACACATATGATGTAAAGAAGGGCATGCATCTGTGTGTGTACAAAAATTGCAAGTCAAGTCTATACTTAATTAATTTGCAAGTTGAATGGGCCCTAGGTCTCTACACAAGAGGTGTAGTGTGAGCAGCATGCTAGCAGAGTAGTAGCAGTTGCTTTGGTGCTGCACAAGACGTGCTCACTCACAGTATTGATTTGTAGGTCATCTGCACTTTGGAGAACCTCAAAGTGCAATACACAAACACTGTCGTACCATTTGGTATAACAGAAGAAAGCAGACCAGAAGTGTAAAGGTTACATTTAAGAGCATATATTATGAGTAAATTACAAGTTGTTAGGTGGCCTATGTAGACAGCTGTACTTGAATAATCAGGCTTGTGTTTGTTCTATTAGACTGAAAAACATGACTGAAAGAGTTTGTCTGTGCACAGTGCTGTAGTGTCTGAAAGGTTTGTGTGTTATTTCTCATGTCCAAGTCAGGTATATTTCAGTTCTGCTATATTTCTCACCTGTGCAGGCCACATACAGTAGTACTTCACCTTAGTACCCTGTTGTGTCCCAAAGACAACCTGGTTTTAGTGACCCTGTGTATAGTCAGTGTGTACCATAAGATCATTGTTTTCTAGAACGTCCAGTGCCATGCATAGTAGGCTGTATATTGTACGTACACATGTGGTATCTTATCAGTGTTCCTACCAGCTTTACAGTATTCAGACAGGTTCAAGGGCACATGCTGATGGCTCAACTGGAGGTGCTTTATGTCTGAATTGAGCTCACTGAGTCAGGACTGAGCAGATTGTCTGGGATGATTAATTGGCTTTGGGAACTGCAAAGAGCCAAGGCTGTCAGGAGTTGTGCAAAATCTCTGTGATCTATCATTAATACTGTAGACAGGATGATAGATACAGCACAGAGTGATGGCTGTGCCTTCTGCACTATGTATGTCCAAGGGAAGACTTTACCTTGGATATGTTTGTGTGATTGAATATGTGCATGCCTACGTGTTCTGCTTGCATGTGTATCTACGTGCTTTCCAAGCAACCTGACGTGCCTCAGCCTGCACAGATCTACCGGTCTTCAAAAGAGGACCATATTTCCTGTTAAAAAGGAAACAGTGAGACAATAGGCTACTTACAGTGGCCCCCCATCATTTGCTTTGAACACATCATCTCATGTACATCTG
>NW_018128083.1:995498-1023199 GCF_001952655.1 Monopterus albus | reverse complement strand
TGTGTATTTTATACTGTATGCATATGTACCTCCTGTTGAGCCACGTACTTAATTAATATTGTTACACCATTGAATTTGAAAATGTGTATGAACTCAAATCACTATTTCTGTAAATCAGATGCAAACTAGCTATGTACTCGCTCACTGTGTGGTAAAAGTCAGCAATAGAAAAAAGTCTAACAAACAGCTATATTTGTAGGAAACCTGGGTTTTGCCATGATGCATTTATGGGCATGGTTAGTTTAGCATAGCATAAATACTGTAAACAAGGTGAAACAGCTATAGGCTGCTAGTTAAAGCATGTAATTCTCCATTAACCAATGCCTTTAAAAAAATAATTTAATTTATGTACACAATAAACCAATTAGATACAATGTGATTATTGTTAATTAGTAATTTGCAGTCAGCACCTTCACTGTGAAGACCCACAGAGTTACAACAACAATGGGAAATACCCCACATCGAAATAAACCCAAATTATTCTTTAACAACTGCTGTCTGATCATTATTTTTGCTGAGAGTTGGAGTAACTGGCACCTCAAACCATGGCATGTAAAATCCAAAAATGACATATTTAGTTCACAAAACAGTGGTAGCTTTGTAAACTCATCTAACCTAAATGACAATATACATTGTTTGTCCCTGCCTTAGAAGATGACCTATAGACTGTTCCGGCAGTACACTTACTGTAATCAAACGCTTCACACCACCATTACCAGACGGTTATAATTATGGAAGTGTCATGGCTTCATCATGTTTAAGCATTAACTTCCTGCTTTGCTTGTGTCACAATTACTACAGTCACCAGAGGTAGCAGTAACGTGTTACTGTTGGTCATAATAAGCTGCTGGCAAAAACGATATATGGACTTAGTTTTTACAGGACAGTCTCAAAGAATTTATTGAGAATGTAATCAAACCCTACTGCCTGTTGTTTTGTTTGTGGGTGCAATAATAAACACTATTAATGTTCAACCAGGGTAGTTAAAGGATTGCTTTTAAATAGACCTTTTAGTTTGTTCCCACATACAGGCAAATATATTCCCTGACTAGTACTTTTGGGTTTCTGTGAAGATTTGGCAGCTCACCCAGCAGTCATCAGGATATCCTCTGTGCAGAGCCAAGAGCTGAGAACACATCTGTGGGCCCTTACACATGCAACCACGTGGCTGTGTTAAAGAGTTTATGTCAATGTAGGACCCACCACTAGTATGGCATATTTGAAACAAAGCAGCACTCTCCATCTCTCCTCTCACTACACCTCTTTCAAATGCACTTTCTATTACTATTTTCTGTGAATATACATTAATACAAGTTAGTACAGTAGAAATAGGAGCTTGTCAGAAGTGACTAAACTAGATAATACTTGGTTCTAGATAATAAACTGGGTTCAGCTGCCAGGAGGACCCAGGGATCTTCAGGCCGATTAGGGGCAGCCTCTGGAACTCTGGTGTTAACAGAACAGAACCAAGAAATAGCAGTGTCATTATTTGTTACCGGAGCTAAGCAGTCTAGGGAGTGTACTGCGCTGGTCCTGTCCCAAATATTGTAACCAGAGGAGCCCAGCACTGCAAGATGTTTAGCCTGAGCAATGGTGACAGAAGAGAACTCTGGATGAGACTTTGTCTGACTTCAGCTTCCAGATGACTGATGTTTACACAGTTTACACACAGTCATCACAAGTGTAAAGACCAAACAGGAACTTTGAACTGAGTTTCTTCTGGTTTACTTCACTGTAGAAAAAACAAACTGACCTCAAAATTCTCTGATATCAAACAATCGGGTTTGGAACATCTTTCCTTAATGTAGTTCCACAAAAACATAAGTTAAAAAAAAATTTCAGTCAAAAGCACATCTTTACAAAGACCACATTTTAAAAAAAGCTTTATCCTTAGCAAGAATATACAAGAATATTCATGCAAAACATGAATGAGTATGGGCCATAGTGTGAACCAGTGAGTGAATGAGTGTGAGCCAATCTGGACAAGACAGAGGAGAACTAGAGGTATATATGCAGGACAGACTGATCAGCAGGTGCGGGTGTGTGGAGGCGTGGCAGGCTGCAACAGTGCAAAAACAAAGCAAAGGGAGGTTGGGGCATAACCTCAAAATAAATAGAGGACAACATGAGGGGAGAAAAAGGAAGTACAACAATAACATAAAAGCATGAATGAATGATGGAAATGTATCACAATTCCGTTTAAGTTTATACTCAGTCATTTGAGCGTCATATATTCCAGGGCTCCAGGTGAATTATAGCTAATAGCCATTTAGTTCAGCTTAGAAGTTGCTGCTACAGTATTAGCTGTTGAAAGTTGTATAATGCAGTTCATTGGCAGCACAAACTCTCAGCCTCCAAAAGTGAGCATACAATTGAATCAACATTTGATGCAAAAACTGAACAGTTATTAAAACAGGAAGAAGTCAAGGAAATCCACCCAGAGTCTGATCCCTGACTGACACCTATTTTGGAGTGGAGGTTATAATTTTGCTGTTAACAGACACTTGACAGTATGATTAGCATGCAACACAGCTTTCCTTGTTCCACCAATGGCAATTGAGCACACCAGTCCTCTTTGTATAAATATATATGATGTAAATAAGGATAAGGCTAATCAGCATAATCACCTTTATTTGGCCAAGTATGTTACACACAAGGAATTTGTTTCGGGTACAGAACTGAGGCAGCCATCTGCGGCGCCAACTCACACTGATGGCTCTAACCATCGGGGGCAACCTGGGGTTCAGTGTCTTGCCCAAGAACACTTCGACATGTGGACTGCAGGCACTGTGATTCAAACCTCCAACCCTCCGGTTGGGAGACAACCGCTCTACCCACTAAAACCGTTATCACAGGAAAACAGGCTTTGTAATCTTGACATAGCAAAATGATCTTGAGACAATGGTGTTAAAAATATTTATAAGCAGGCATTTTCTGCTTCTGTAGGAAATTTATTTTTTTGAATATGCAAATAAACTCTTTATTTGCATATCTATTGGAATCATTAGTATTATTCAGCATGTGCATTGGTGCAGCAGAATTCTGTGCTGTGTTACAAATTCTGGACTACAAATTTTGCTGTGGCAGAGCTCAAGGAATGTACAGTGCCTTTCCCTTCATACTTTCTCATTAAGATGTCTGACAAATAAACTGTAGATACAACTACTTTAATACTATGCATTTTCATCAACATTATGAGGAAAGGTTACATTTCTGTACTTTCAGTAACCCACCAGGTGTAGGTCTGACAGCTTGTGAAGTATCAGCTCATTTGTGGGCTGTCAATGTTAGCGGGTCAGGCCAACCAGGACCTCTGAAATCACACTGACTCTTATGTAATGAAGTAAATAGAGGAGCTCAGTTGCACAACTTGGTGACACTGAATTTAGCATGCTGGAAAATTTTGACATGTAGTGTCAGCTGTTGGTGAAGACATCTTCAGGGTGCAACTGTGTGCATATGTGTGTTTGCATGAGTCACAGACTTTCAATATTATTGCATTGGCCTCCTCTCCATTCAGCACCACCATTAGGTAAATCCTAGTTACTTAAAAATAGGACGCTCTTAACACCAGGTGACTGATGTACAGAGTGAGCTAAGGTGTAATATACTGTGCATGCAATCACAAATGTGTGGCAAAGAAAAGTATAATGTCCAAGACAAGATTTTTTTTAGATCCTTAATTCTTCACATACAGTAAACAGTGTAAACAGTCCTAACATAATGCCACATAACCTTTTCACAAGACTGCTTTTAGAATATTATTATCCAAATCATACACTACTACAGAAACAAGCATAATGCTACAAATGTAGCTTTAGCAGGATTACAGAGACTTGATGGTGCACCACCAAGGATAAAAGGAGTTTAATGTTGAAAGGGATCAAACCAAGATTTTGCAGTTTTCCCAGCTGAATTTAGCCCTGACTCAGCTGCATGAGAGCAGGTTAAATTAAGATAAATTAAGTGACTATGAAGATTTATACTATGCAGCTAGCCTGCTCCAGACCAGGCTAACAGCCAGGCTTGGTTAAACCACACATTGTATCTTGATGAACAACTTATTCAAGGTGAAAACCTTTATTAATGTACACTGTATAATTTGTTCAGAACAAAATGACATAACAACGATCATTGGAAACCAAACTCATCAACCCATCGAGGCTGGATTCAAAATCATACTGAAAACATGGAAATCACAGGCTCATCCAAGTTGAGAGAATTTCATCACGACAAATCATAATGTCATTTAGTGTGTGTGTGGTCCCCACGTGCCTTTGTGCACTCCGAAAATGTTTGGGCATGCACCTGATGGCAGATCGTGTTCTGGTTGATCTGCTCCTGGACACTCTGCGGTGGTGCCTGATGGTGTCGGATGAACCAATACATAATGTCCCATAGGTGTGCAATTAGATTTAGGTCAGGGGAATGTGAGGGCCAGTCGAAGGAATGGAGGTCTGTGTGGCCCTCCAAGGATATGCCTCCCTAGAGCCTCACTGAGCCACCACCAAACCAGTCATACTGATGTCACAGGCAGCATAACTATCACTATGGCATCTCCAGATTCTTTCACACCTATCACATGTGTATCTGTCTTTGGCCACCACTTGCGAAATCATTTCTTTTTGGGGGGGGTTGTCTTGCTTTGGCCTCTCCATTGCACCTGTTGTCACTTTCATTTGCAATAAAGCAGGAGAAACTGATTCACTTGTGTTTTTCAAATGGACACATTGATATCACTGAAGTTTAACTGTCTTGGTATTATACTCTGATGATTAACTGTTCCCTTAATTTTTTGAGCAGTTTATAGGATGAGTCTCTTGGAAATGAATGTAAGTCAAATGTAGGAACTCAACAAGTGGCAAAAACAAGTGTGTGTGTGTTTCTGTCTTGGGGATTGGGAAGCTGCAATTTCAGTGTAAGCAGCTCCCAAACCGCAGCATATGTTTCTAATAGGAATGCCCCTGCTTCAAATGAGCCTCTTATCCACACAAGAATGCAGTGAACAGCACTACACTGCAGTTACATTAAAAGAATACCAAATGATGACAAACATGTCGATATGAGGGATGGGCTTTACTGGTGCACAATGTTCTTTTTGGAAAACATTCCTTAAAAATACTTCTACTCATCCCAAACAGCCAAATGTTATGCAATACCCCAATGAAAGAGTCTGATCATTTAATGATGGCAGATGTTACGATGCCATTACACTTAGCAGTAACAAATACACAGAGACCAGTCTTTTGGCAGAGAAAAGCATTTTTCTGAATACAATGAAAGTAATGTTTACCAGTGTTAAAGATCAGTGAAATCAGAAACATATCAATGTGCTTGGAAGGACACAATTTTAAAACTCCCCTGAGGCACAGAGTGATCTGCTTTCACTTGGAATAATACAGTATTTTTAAGATATGACAATTTTATTCAGAAAATTTAACTGATCCTGTTTTCACTGCTGAATTCATGTAACTGGCATTTACTGGAAAGATTCAGTGCCTCTTGACCTATTTCAAAGGCTACAATAAAAGCCTACATTTTTCATATGTCAAGCTGGGAACAATGGCTTCCCAGTGAAATACAGTAATGGACAAAGACATGTAGATAAAACATCTCTCCTGAACACCAGTAACCCACGGTAGAGGCCATAGTGATGCTCTTAACACCAGGTGACTGATGTACAGAGTGAGCTAAGGTGTAATATACTGTGCATGCAATCACAAATGTGTGGCAAAGAAAAGTATAATGTCCAAGACAAGATTTTTTTTAGATCCTTAATTCTTCACATACAGTAAACAGTGTAAACAGTCCTAACATAATGCCACATAACCTTTTCACAAGACTGCTTTTAGAATATTATTATCCAAATCATACACTACTACAGAAACAAGCATAATGCTACAAATGTAGCTTTAGCAGGATTACAGAGACTTGATGGTGCACCACCAAGGATAAAAGGAGTTTAATGTTGAAAGGGATCAAACCAAGATTTTGCAGTTTTCCCGGCTGAATTTAGCCCTGACTCAGCTGCATGAGAGCAGGTTAAATTAAGATAAATTAAGTGACTATAGAGATTTATACTATTGTTATGTGGCATTATGTTAGCACCTCAAAACTGTACATCAGTAAAGTACCAGTGTCAGCCTGTCGTATGCTGTTTCAGTGGTGATATGGGTATGTTTTTGGCAACATATCAAACTTGCTAACTCATGTGAAGCGGCACAACCTAAACATGAATATCACTGCTGCAAGGAGAGCAACAACAGTGACAGGGCCCAGTGGAGAGATGAGGACATTTTATTTTGTTGAACATTTATGGAGAAGCTTCATAACCAAGCAGTTTTTGAGGAAATAATCTACTGCACAAATGATGTTATTGGTGTTACACTTATATGTATGCAGCTCACATTTCAGCTAAACCTGTGTATGGTATTCACATTGGAGCTGGATACATATCACTTAGAAACATGAATGTAAACCATCAACACAAAAAGATCAGAACTGAGCATTATAGCCTGTGATGTGAATGTAGCTTAAGTTTGAAACTGGCATAGTTGGTAGGTGCTTTGTTTGGACCCGCTGCAGGTATGTTCTAATTCTAAAAGAACGCAGCGCCTTTGAGTGTAGCCTAAAAACAAGCTTGTTCATTTGGATTGTAGGAGCTGTTCTCTGGTGAATTCTGAATCAGATTTGCCTTTACTGACCAGCAAAGACGTAGGCCATATAATTTACTGTTTCTCTAATTTCTAGTATCGTTTAAAGCTTTATAATTAATTTAGGTCTATCTTCCTCTTCCTTTTTTCCCTGTAGAAGATTTTTTTCTGAAGATTTTCCTTATCCAATTGCAGGGTCAAAGTAGCAAAGTAGCAATTTCAGCCTATGTAAATTTGACTTGACCTTAAAGTATAAATGTGTAGCGGTATAAAGTACACAAGCACCTCAAAACTGTACATCAGTAAAGTACAAGAATACTGTAAATGTATTTAGGCACTTTCAAGCAGTGTGTAAAGACACAAGTTACAACACTACACCTCGTACCACTGACCTGCTTGCAGTTGATGACGACAGTGGCGCACTAGTCAATATTTGTGCAGGCAGATGGTGTTCCAGAAGGTCCTCTCAGGGCCCCAGGTCTGCCTGTTAAGCAACGCCAAAACAAACACATCTATACAACTGGTGACGACAGCTGAGATGATACCAGCCTGCCAATCAGTCATCCGTCATAGAATGGTAGCAACACTTTGCAACAACTTTTCATCCACACGTCAGTGTTGTATCTCATTTTTACATTTGAAAGAATTATATGAAAATTAGAACCTCAACTCTTCAGAGTTCACTACTAACATCTATACTTTTATTTTATGATGATCTGGTCCAATGATAAAGCCTCTGTTTTAATGCTAAGAAACGGTGTGATGGTCGCTGTCATCCTGTTCTTGACCATCGATAAACAGTAATGCAGTATGATTAGGTTGTTCATGTGGTTGAAATGAGAGGTATAACTGTGTAAAACTGTGTAAAAGTATGTTGTGTTGCCAAATTATGTCCAAGGGGGTCCCGGAATAGACCCTCCCACAGGTCAAGCTAAGTGTAGAAGATTTAAGATCCTGAACAGAGACAAACATATTCTTGTATGCCAGGTAAGATGAGTGCCACTCAGGTGCTGCAAAAGTGATTCCTGCACATTTTCTTTTTTATCCTGGGGGGGGGGGACAACCTTGTCAAGGGTTGATAGGCGCAACTCATGAAAAGCATTTGCATTTGAATAATAAATCACATTGTCAATGGGTGATGTAACTTTGTGCTCATTAAAAACACAAACATGTGCCTTCTTTTTATGATTTGTCTCTACAGCCTGAGCCACAGTGTCAAACATGATGCACAAATCTTTTGACACTGAAAGGTCTCTGACAGAGATTATTTATGTTTACTCCCAGAGTAAATGCCACACTAACGCTGTTGTAAGATTCAGTGATATTTAGAAATATTTTTGGCATTTGATTTGAAGTGTTGTCAGCATTAAAAATAAAAGTTACCATCAGTGATGAATTTTTTATGGTCAAGAAAAATGATATAAAATTCTTTGAAAATTCGGTTAAAAAAGGACCTCATTCAGCAATATTTTCCTAGGTCTTTAGTTTGTTCTTGAGAATGATTGGTGAAAAATCTAAATGACTGGAGATAGTGACCTTACATTAAAGAGTGCACATTTAGTGATAACAAGCTGTACAGTAGATACTTAAGTAATAATAATAATAATAAAACTTTATTTATATAGCATTTTACAACTCCAACGGAGCACAGAGTGCTTCACAGCAGAACATGTGTAACTAATAAAAACACTACTAAAACAATAAGACCTAAGCAAAACACAGCACAGATTTTCAAAACAGGGGCAGTAAAAAGCTTCCCTATCAGGATACAAATAGCATAAAGCAACAAGTTAAAAGATGTCCCTTTGGAGCAACTAAGGTGGGTTAAGCACCAAAAGCCTGGTGGCTGGTTTGATTGAGATTGTGTGGATTTACATTATTTTTTCTTCCTATATCTGGGCCTGATGAATGTTGATATTTTCAGAGAGTTGTACCAAGGTCTTCGGGTTATAATCTAGGTTGTAAAGTACACACTGTCCCCATAGTCGAAGGCCTTTCAATATTGTCCTATAACAATACAGCCTTTTCAATTAAATTAAAATTGTGTATGTAGACATGGACTGCATTTTCAGGGCCATATAGAGATAAAAATAAACATTTAAACATCTTTGATGAATCATATTTTCCTTTAAGCTGTAGGCTGTCAAAGATCTTTGAGCCAGCTGACTTAAAAGGAAACATAAGCACACTGAGGATGTGGGACTTAAACATATCATGGAAAATGTTGTTTGTTCTTCAAAACAGTGATACAGGGAAACTGTCAACATTGTTTCAGAAAGTCTCCAAATATCAATATTTTGCAGGCAAGCAAATATACCAGTGCGTCTGAGAGTCTTGCTTCACTGAGAGGAGAGTTTCACATAATGAAAACTATCCCGTAATGAAACTATCCCAAATTTTTAAATGTCTATATAGGCACACCAAAAGACAATTTGATGAATTATGTGAGGATGAAAGTCTACTGAATGCTGAAATGCACTTCAAAGTGTCTGTATTTTATGCAGCTGTAGACACTGGAATTACACACTGACATGCAGGCTGCTTGCCAAAAGCATACATGATCACCATTTACCTAAGAGGTAGCAAGAAAGTTTGGGTTTTTATGCTGATAAGAACCTTTGTCAAAATGAACCAAGGAAATGTATAAATCTACAGCACCATGCTACAGTATAAATCCAGCTGATCTGTAGCCTTCTTGCCACGTCTTTTCATCAGCTGCACCCAAGCTTGCTACTGTGAGTAAAGAGGAATATGACAGGTACAGTTATACTTTAAAATTGTTATTAGTGTTGTCAAGTGGTTTGGTAAATTTCATTTAGCTGTGCATTTGATATAAAGAGTAGCCCAGCTAGCCTATTAGTTTAAATTCTTGGGTTAAGTAACATGATGATAATTCAAACATTAAGCTATAAAGCATTCAGCAATGCCAGAAAGGGCCCTGCTTAAGGTCGGCTGCTGGGGGTGGGTACTGTACCTGTACTGATTGCATTACAGAACTGGTTATAATGTTAGGGTGCCAGTGAATGTGTGAGCTTGGTGGGTCAGCTGATTTTTTTGTTGGGTCTGGGCCATTTGGGATGGTAGTGGCATCAGGTGTTACTTTTGTGTATGGTTCCATGCTTTGATAAATATTTAGCTGTTTGTCATGATTGGGTGTGGTTTAATACAGAATACAAATTCTGCCAGAATATGTCCACCCAGGCTGCAGGCTCTAAAATAATCAGTAAGTATGAAAATGTGCAGTGACAAGGCTGATTGCAGTCAGGTGTGAATACTAAAATGTTCGGTGCCCTTTCTCAGGGCAGGGATGGCACCAGATTGAGACTTTTTTCACATCCCTGCAATTTGATAAGGGTTAGGTGATTAAAATCCCTCCATGGAGCGCACAAAATGTGAATAATTACTTTTTTTTTTTGCAGAGTGCTCAGTCAGCAAGTTCTGCTTTAGCTACTGAAAGAAATGCAGTTTTTAAATGTGTCCCTTTTACTGATACCAAGTTGAAGAACATACCTCAGTGAGGAGCATGCTCTCCCATCATACTTTGCTCTCTGATAGGCTGGCTACCATGCGGAAGTGCAGTCTTTGCATATGTGTTTATCACATCTCCATTTTAATCACATACTCAGCGATCTCAGAGCTCTGGCCTCCCTATTGCTCCCACCTGCTGGGATGCATAGTGTCACAGATTCCTCCTACACCTCAGATCCGTCAGTGATTGGACACTGCAACTGACTGCAATCAGCCTTGTCACTGCACATTTTGATATACACAGTCATATTCCTGGATTTTAACAGATTCAACTCAGGTCACCACCAAGTTTACACTTTGTCTTCTGATTCAGCACTGAATCCATGTTAACTGTAGAGTTAATTAATAAAGGTTGTACAAAACAAGTTTAATCATTCATCAAAGAGATTTTTCTTTTAACTTTTGATGATTTTCCCATTTTATCCTACATCAAGGATAAGCATATAATCAGACAGATACACCCTAGTCTAAATAAAATCTAACAGGTAGAAAATTCCTGTGCATCATGTAGAAAGAATGTTTTAACTTGAAATTGGCTTTTTATATAATTTCTACTTTTCCCAAATCATATATGCTTCTTATCATAACCTGGATAATTACACAATGACTTTACAAACTAAATATAAATAAATGCAAATAATTATAAAATAAATAAAACCTCATTGGTTGATGTGTTTTCTGATTCTGAACAGTAGCATTACAAACGGTGCTACACTGGATCTGTTCACAATATAGACACAAAATGCATAAGTTTGTCTGAACGTGCAGATGCTTGTCAAACTTTATTTAGGGGAAAACATGCAGAAAAATTTAGATTCCCGTGTTGGCTGGCAATAGTAACTGGGCACATTTATTTTCATTTGGAGATTACATTGCATTATTTCTACAAATACCAATTCCAATACATACAAAGCTCTTAACACCTCTTAGGTGGAAGTAACTAGAACATGAGTGAAAAGACATTTTAAGGTAATGAGAAGCACAGCATGTTACCCATTGTAGTTTAGCATCTTAGCATGTTAACCTTCAGTAAGTAGTACTAAACACAAACACGTCATCCTTCTACCTGCTCTGCCGTCATCTGTCAGACTGCCCAGCTACCTCCACTACACAGATTCTTCACACCAGACCAGCAATCTCCTACGCCAGCTCCTGCCTTCCTGGACTGCTTTCCCGGCCAGCAGCGCTCTCCTGCCTAGAGCCAGCACACATCTGTATTCAGGTCCTGTGTTCTAGTACTTGATTGAAACTTCATCTCCATGTACACTGCTCCAAGACTGCCAGAAAGAGGCAGACTACAGCTTGCAGCTGCACATGGGGACAAAGATCTGACTTTGTTGACAAATGTCCTCTGGTCTGGTGAAACAAAAATTGAACCATTTGGCCATAATGACCATCGTTATTTTTGGCGGAAAAAGGGGGAGGCTCCCAAGACAAAGAACACCATCCCAACCATGAAGCATAGGGATGGCAGCATCATGTTGTGGGGGTGTTTGCTGTGGGAGGGACTGGGGCAGTTCACAAAATAGGTGGCATCACGAGGAAGGAAGATTATGTGGATATATTGAAGCAACATCTCAAGACTTCAGCCAGGAAGTTAAAGCTTGGTCGCCAGTGGGTCTTCCAGATGGACAATGACCTCAAGCAGGCTTCCAAAGTTGTGGTAAAATGGCTTAAGGACAATAAAGTCAAGGTACTGGAGTGTCCATCACAGCTCTGGCCTCGGTCCAACAGGACATTTTGGGGCAGAACTGACAAAACGCGTGCGAGCAAGGAGGCCTCCAAACCTGACTTAGTTCCACCAGTTCTGTCAGGAGGAATTCCAGTAACTTATTGTAAGAAGTTTGTGGAAGGGACCCTGAAATGTTTGGCCCAAGTTAAACAATTTAAAGGCAATGCTAAAAAATACTAACCGAGTGTATGTAAACTTCTGACCCACTGGGAATGTGATGAAAGAAATAAAAGCTGAAATCAATCTTTTTCTCTACTGCTATTCTGGCATTTCACATTCTTAAAATAAAGTAGCAAACTTAACTGACCTAAGACAGGGAATGTTTATAGGCCTAACTACTAGGAGTTATGGAAAACTGAGTTTGAATGTATTTGGATAAGTTGTATGGAAACCTCTGACTTAAACTTTAAAAACGTTTGAATTTCAATATAAGATTCTACTGCTACTACTGTGTCTGCAGAATTAAATGAACAGAATCATAATGACAAATAAATATAATGACAAAATTTGGGCTTTGTACAACAGGTAACAGAGAAACAAAGACACTCAAAGTGTTTTGAATGTCATGAATCCTTATTAAATTACTTTTCTACAGTGGAGGCTACTGGAGTTCAATAAGAAGTGGGGGTTCTCTTTTAAAGCAACACTGTACTTTTAGTAGGCTCAGTGTGTGTGTAGTTGTGTGTGCATGCTTACATTTTCCCCTTGTAGCTCTCTGTAGTCCCTCAGGCATATTCCTAGAACCAAGTTTGTTTCAAGCACAAGCAGCTTGCAGCCACATCAGTGGCTTTTTTTTTCTTTCCCTTGTCTTCCTTTTGTTTTTTTCTTTTTTTTCACACACACACACACACACACACACACACACACACACACACAAAGACAGGAAAGGATCCCCCTGTCTTTTCCTTATGTAACTGGTGGTGAGTGTTACAGCACAAATCATTAACAAATATGCCAAACTGCTGTTTTATCTATTTGTGTGCATTGTGTTAAGCACTTTGAAATGCTTTTGTGTATGAACATGTGCTATATAAATAAACCTTTGCTTTGCCTACTACTACCCAAGAACAACAACTACTACTGATCTTATTAACAATAATAATGATAATAACTATATAAGAAGTACTGAGTACACAGATTCATTTGCATATTAAGTTACTGTTAAACCAGCCTGATCAGAGGTGAGGACGTTAAAGGCATCAAAACATCAGTGGTGCTGGGACAACATGTATCTGATTACTGCTTGTGTCGGCATATCATGGTACACTTACATGCTGCCGGACTGAGCTATACAATTTCACTGCAGTGTGTTCTGACACTGTCACTGTATAGGCACCCTAGCTATCATATTCACTGTGCCTACATGGAAATGGAGACATATGGAAATATCATCTAGGCTCTCTCTACAAAACAAACACATTGCACAGAGAAAGTGGCATACGGGGAGTGTTATTAGTGACTCTATCACTCTGTCTTTTGATTTGTGATCCTCCTACAGTGCTCGGTGACATGGAACCAGGACTTTGACTGGAGTCAAAACAGAATCTTGTTTTATTTCACAGAGTGCCCTAATTTTCACCTAGCCTAGTTAGTACATTGTTCATCAGTGCTGATGTAGCTGGACTGGCACCATATGTCGCCCAGTAAATCAGGGATGTAAGTTAAGATTTTTATTTTAATGTTTTAGGATGTTAGTGGTGTCCTTGACTCATGAGCACAGGATTTGGATTCACCACCTTGAGAAATATACCAAAAAACAACTGAATTTTGTAGGCAGGATTAATAATGAGGACAACTTCTTCTGTCAGAGCCAATTCATTTAGCCAAACAGGTTGCTGTAAATTGGCTTAAACAAATACAGTACTTCTCTGACTGGTTTCTTATGGGAGTTCATGGTTATTGCAGAATTTTCAGCCATCTGCCATGGCTCAAGAAAAAATAACAAATTTTGAACCAAGCTGAAATTATTCAAAACTGGTGGCCAACATCTAAACCTATGTGATGTCATTATGTCTATGTAAATAACCCTGAAGATATCATTAAAAAGAATTTTTGAATACAGAATGGGGAAAAACACTTAAGAGAACCAACACGCCTCCTACTTCAGCTTGTGTTTATGGCAAATTAACAATCTCTCTTAAAAAGAAAACATCTACTGTAACGTGGACACAGTGGTATCTTGGGAAATGTCTTGCAGGGTTGATTTTGTACCCTTATCTTTTGTACCATCAAATGTGCAATTATCCACCCCAAGTGACCAAAATATACCTTTAAACAAAGCTACCACAGTATTGAAAGAATTAGCATTCACTGACCTTGAGGACCGAGTATAGACAATGAGGAACTTACCATGCTCAAAGGCCCATGGTATCACTCCTACATAAGGATAATCACCTTTATTGGCCAAGTATGTTACACACAAGGAATTTCTTTCTGGTACAGAACCAAGGCAGCTATCTGCAGCAACAACTCAACTGGTGGCTCTAACCATCGGGGGGAACTTGGGGGGTTCAGTGTCTCGCCCAAAGACACTTCAACACGTAGACTGCAGGCACCGAGACTTGAACCTCCAACCCTCCGGTTGGGAGACGACTGCCCGTGTTTGGCAAATAAACAATAACAGTACTCCAATAATGCATTCAAACTTCAGATTAAAAAAATTCTAATCAGTTTTTTAAAAAACACGATTCAGTGCCTAATAGTCAAATGTCACTGCCAACTAAAGGCTTAAAGATCACTATTATGCACTGAGGTTGCACTGCATTTTCAAATTTGTACCATAATTGATCATAAATGCCTTTATTGGTGGATCAAATGGTTCACACCTGCTCTATGAGGAAACATTATGTGCCAGTTATGATACATCTGTGAAAAATGGATTCTACACCACTACGCTACAAAACTGTGCCTCTGTTTTTCAGTGTGTAATTTCCCAGGCTCAGTGGGCCAGGAAAGCATTTGGCATGGGGCTTGTTGTGGCAGGGTTGGCGTTTTAAGGATGAGCAGGGACACAGTGAGTGGGAGCAGAGCAGGACATGGACAATAGGCTTTTATTCTTGGGATATGTTTTCCCCTGCCTGTGGTAATGGTACAGTCCAGTGTACAAAGCAAGAGTCCCATTCTGTCCTGTTAGTGTGGCAGAGAGGGCTTTAATGAGGTCTCATGGGAGGTGTACTGTTTTTATTCATGTGATGGCATGTCAGGCTGGAAAGATATGCTTTGTCAGCTAAGGTGTGCTCCTGTGTGTTCTGAAATGGTCTTACTTTGTACTTCTGACATAAGTAGGACAGGAGGATATGAGGTGAACAGAACTCAAGAAGTGTGAATAAGCTGTCAGCAGATGTTCCCTGGTTTGAAAGATGTGTCTCTGGAAATATGTTTTTATGCGTGAACTTTATTATCTGCTGACATTCGTGTGTGCATTCACATCATTTAAGGTTCATTTGCTGACCAAAATTTTCAGGCGGAGTGTTAACAGTTGGGTAATATTCAGTGTCACTCTGCATGAAGTCCTGCTTGCTCTGGACATTTATTATCAGAAAGTTGATTAAAACAAATGGGTAGATTATAAACACACCATGTCTGTCAGAATGATATGTATGAGGTGAGGGTGCGAGCCCCACGTGCAGACAGCAGTGCAAGGAAACAAGAAGGGCATAGCTCAGCAAAAGCAGCTAAGGTCCAAAAAGTAGTGGCCTCTGGCAGATTAAAGCAACAACCAAACTGATACAGAGTATGACAAAATAGACACGTGTCAATGTCTCTTAAAAGTCCACAGGCTGATGGTAATGCAGCACAGCTGTGACACTGGCCCAGGTAAAGCTGCTGCTGGGAACGTGGGACACAAGGAAAGCAGCCACCAAAATACGAGCTGCCAGCCAGACATACCTAAGGCTAGCAGACCACCAGCAAGATAACAATATACTGTATATATGACCCATCACTTGACTGGGTGGGTCAAATATATGTGGAAATTTGATCAGCACCCCAGCAGTAAGATGGTGTCTGTAAAAAACTGACTGTACCATGTAAACATCCTGAAAAAGAAAGTGAAAAGATGGAAAACAAGGGGAAGGGAAGATATCCTATACTACTGTGTGACTGAAGTCAATTAGAATTGTGTATATCAGGGCATATGATCAGGTTGGACTAGTCTTCAGAAGTTATTTAGCACCGCATTGTATGAAATAAAATGTTGCAAAATATGCAGATGGCTATGTTGAGGTTTGTCTGTTCATTGTGATTTTAATGAATATAAAATATTTGATGCTGTTGTCAGACAGTCCAGTGATGTTTGTGTGTGGCCATTTATCCAGCCACTGTTGTTATTTGCTTAGTACTATTATTGTGGCTACCAGAGTATATTTTGTTACCTGAAAGTCCTCTAAGCCTTGTATTTATCTTCCATCAGACCACTCAGTGTGTAAACCAAAACATATCTTTTGTGATAATATGATTTCACAGTCAGGACAGATATAACCACGACTGACCCAGTTTTACAGTGGCTGCCTCCCTGGATCAGTATTTTACAGTCAAAAAAGAAAAAACAACACTCTTGGTTTTGCCAGGAAGAAGGAGGGGGATACAAATGTTCACAAATGCAAAGATAAAAGCTATAAAATCTGTAGTAGATAAAGAGGAACTACACAAATGCCCTGTAGGAGCTATTTAGGAATGGTCTAAATCAATAATGGACTTCACATGCAGGACGTGGACCCTAGGGGGTCTTAGTTCTTTATTTAATTTAACAAAACAAATTCAGGAAGTTGAAGGTGTAGAGCTGAACAGTCTTGGGCCAGTACCCTGTGACTAGCTGAAGGGGGCAGGTGATAGTCACTCAGGAAACAGAGTCCCTCTGTTCAGGTGGGGAGTCAGAGCAGCCAGAGGTGGATGGAGCTGGCACAGAACAAGCTGGACCAAATGGGGTAAGAGGAGAAGGTGACAGGTTGTGGGTGTTGGGCGCTGTAGGAGTTGAGATGGTCAGGCAGAGCAGGAGTTGAGCTGGCTGACAAAGCAGGAGTAGAGCTGGGTCGGTGGTGACAAGTGCAGGACAGCTGGAGGATGGGGCTGCACACAACAGGTGCAGAGCCCAAGTCGAGCTGGGCTGGCAGAGTAGGAGTACAGTTGGGTTGGAGGTGACAGTTTGTGTCCCCACTCTGATGGGACTGGAACATAGAAGCAAGAACTGGGGAGGGCTGGAGATAGGAAGGATGACAGGCACAAACAGGTCTGGAACACAAAAAAACAAGGCTGGATACTTGCAGGGCTGGATTCCAATGATTCCAACAGGTAAGTAACAGAATAATACAGAAAGCATGTTTAGCCAAATGGGTGTGTAGCAAGAGTTGCGGAATAGACTGGCAACGAGTAAACCAACACACCCAGCCTAAGTACAGTACCTGCAGCCTAATTAGGAGATAGGCCAGAGCCACCAGGAACGTGGAGGTGAAGCTCAGACACACCTAGTGAGTGATGTAGCCGCCAGCCTGTGACCTAACAGGAATCAAGGATCAAGTAATAGTTGCACTGTTAAGGATGAATGCTGTTTCTAAGAATTTGCATAATTTCAGGTCATGAAAGAGGACATCACTTGACTCGATTATATGATGGACAGCTTTCTGCTTTTGTGATGAACATTTTCAAATTTGTGACTGATACTGCTCATTCTATCTTTCCTGTCCTCTGGTATTAAATTAGAGAAGAGATAGATTATGCTACACAGTACCTCAGTGTAAAGAATGAAAGCTCGAACTGCAACATCAGTGCCTTATTTAGCCCTCGTTCCTTCACTCAGTCATAACTTAATTGTCAAACTTGCTTTCTGACAAGCAGCAGTGTGCTCATTTGTGTGATCTGTGTGAATTGTCAGCTCTCTG
The DNA here is from genome assembly GCF_001952655.1 of Monopterus albus. NCBI lineage: Eukaryota > Metazoa > Chordata > Actinopteri > Synbranchiformes > Synbranchidae > Monopterus > Monopterus albus. The sequence goes on along the minus strand of NW_018128083.1, from coordinate 1,005,410 downwards.
GATGAATCTGATTTCTCAAATGCCATACAAATGAGTAATCTAGTTCCTTAAATGGGTAAATTAAGACACTGAAAGGTCAGGGCCCAGTATCCTTCTATATACTGTTACTGTCACACTCCTTTCTAAACTAAACTACTTTTTCTTATAGAGGTGAATATTTAATGAGATTCCTCTTTAGTTATAAGAAAACATTAAACTAATTAAACAAACTTTTAACAATGCACTGTAAAATGTGCCAAGTGACATTTCAGCAAAAGGTCATTAGATTTAATGAAGTAAATCTTACCTATGGTACTTTAAGGGACCACAGATGTATTAGGGGGGCTGTATTGAACCAGCTTCCCTGGGTCCCAGTGTGTGTGCCTCATATATCTTGATAAAAGCTTATTAAAACTCATGCTTGGCATTTATTACCTAATGTCTTTTCATTAACACATCAGTTTCTTCTTCCTCACCTAGACTGTAGGGAGACCGTTAGTGCCATATGGATGTGGTTTCTGTTGGATTTAAATTTGGTACACAAGATGGCACGTCTCACTTTTGCCATCTGAAATTGGTAGCTTATGCAGCAAGTCAACAAAATAAAAAGTGGAGTCCAGGAGAATGCCTGTGTACATTCTCAGTCTCCCAGGTCATGGTGTATCCAAGATGATAAAATTGACTGGACTTGCTTGAGGTTCTCTTAAAGATGGTTCACCTATCATCTGAGATGCTTCTTCATGTCTGAAATTAAATTTTTTATGACTGCAGAAGCTTCCAAAAGCTTCTCAAGCAAGTCAAATTGCCAGTTTTACCACTACAAGTTTGAGAAAATGGCAAACAGCGGAGGCTGGTCCTAAAACCATAACCTACAGTACATGTTGCTTGACAACACTATAACACACGATTTAATCCATTAACCTTGCCAAGACTTGCAAGTGATATTATAATGTTTAGGTACCAGGGCTCTCTGAAACAATATTGAATAAAAAAAAGTATATTGAATTAATTTCTGTGTTTGTTACTCAGACCACTACCATGACTTTTGTCAAATTGTCATCCATTGTTTATCAGCTGATAAAGCTGATGGTGTCATATTAGCTGTCTCAGGAGCCACATGCACCCTATTTAAAAGGGTTTCCTTTCCCTTGATGGCATGTGACAAGCAGCATGACAGCATGGCCAAATGGAACACAGCTCTAGCTTCCACTATTAACCAACTGGATCTCCTTGATACTTAAGCCCACAGTCTACACACCCTAGCACTGAACAGTGTATTTTCAACAACAGCAGACACTGCAACCCACTATGCACTCCCTGCCCAATGTGTCATGGTAAGGGTTAAAGGACCCAAATGCTGAAAACAGAACAGGAAACCTTTAAAATGTTTATAACACAAAGTTGTAGAGAGCACAAGGGATGTTTGAATCAAGGTAAGTGGTGACAAAACTTGTATTTTCCAATAAAGCACCTTAAATAACCAAAGTTTCAAGAGTTTTTTGTGATCGTATGCCTCTGCCAACCAGTCATTTGGACAGATGTGAGGTCACTGAGTTTGAACTTTGACCTTTGACCACCAAAATCTAGTCAGTTCACCACTGAGTCTAAGTGGACGTTTGTGCTAGATATGGAGAAACTCCATCAAGGTGTCCCTGAGATATTGTGTTAAAAGAATGGGCCGGACAGACGTGCAACCTGAAAACAATGTGTGCAGAGGCATAGCAAATGGCAAAACAAAGATCAAAAGGCAAAGCTTGGCACAGAGGCTGCAGAGTCTATATGCAAATGCAACAAAGACAATCTGGCAACTGAAGCAAATTGAGGCAGGGCTACAAGAGCAGGAGGGTTAATTAGGTGGTGAGAAGCAGGTATAAATGGGTGTGGCAGGCAGCACTGGTTAGAAAACATGCAAAGGGAAGGCAGAGCAGGACCTGAGAGTAGAGTCAAACAAAAGGTGCAGCAATCAAAATAAAAGCATGAAACAAGAAGTTCTGACATCAAAGAGCGCTATAGGGATGACGTGGTTTTGTAGGCCAGCCCATAAGTTAGCATCACTCTGGTTCCCTCCATAAAAATCCAATGGGATTTTCCATAGGCTTGTGGTTTAATGCAGATAATAAGTTCTATGACAAGCAAAGGTTTATGACACTTGCATGTTTTGTTCCACAAGATAATTTTCACAAGTGAATTTAACTGTTATGATTGTTGAAACCCCAAATTCTATTGTTAGGATGTAAATGAGCTGCTATTCCACGGTCTCATGACTTCAACATCACCACCAAGGCTACCAACTTGTAATTTGATTTAGCGCATTTACCCTTTCTACAGAATCCTTTGCTCTTGACCTGATCTAGTTGTCCAGTCTAAGTTTAAAAATAATGAGGCTGTAAAGGCTGAGCAGGCGAATAGTGTGATGACATGTAATATCCCAGATAGACTCTGTAGTCTCATTTAGCCACTTGTTAGCAACTGCCTTTTTAAAGACATGTCAAAGCATTAAACATTATGAATGGGGTATTTTATTCTTTCTTTTTATATGTCGAGGATTGACGGTGTCTTAACCTCAGACTTTATTTTTAGGCATCTAACTAAAAACCTATTCAAAAAACCCATAGACATCAGGGTGACGGGACCAGAAGTGCAAAAATGCTAACTCAGTTCTGGGTTTTAGGACTTTTTCTTCTGCCCTAAATGGCTAATACTGTAAATAAATAAGCTAGCTTTAAACCTGGCTTTATTTTGTTTCTTTGGTAAGTTTCCATGTTATAAAAGAGATAATGAAATGTCCTGCTATAGAAAAACAAAGGACTCATTGGCGAGGACTCAAACCATCTAAATGTTTATTTTCTACAGCAGGAGCATGTAGTCATGTGTTATTACCTTTTTACCCAGAAAGATGGCCAGAGAGACATCACACTGTGGCCTGTATGTCTTTACATTATGTTTAGTCAGTATTGTGTGAACTGGTTTCATTTTCACCAAGTATATGCTGGGTCACACAGCATCAATGAAAGATCTTAGATTGGCTGCAGACAGCCAACATTGTAATTCAGCTCATGAAAATGGAAAATGTACCAAATGACCATTCAGTCAGAATATCTGAGTAATAAAACCATAGTGAAGCACATAAAGGCAATGTAGAATTAGTCAACCAGTCTTTGGCTTCCTGTTAGCTTCCAGGAAACTGTAAAGGTCCTTTCACCCCTGCTACTCTCACAGTCAAACGCCATCCACACTTGATCATTCTTGGTTTGGCCTTAAATTTACCAGATGCTGATACACATACTGTACACACACAGAAATCTGGGACATGTTGGAGGACAGAACTCTTCAGACATGGTTGCCACATGTCTGAAGGAGCATTGTGAGGATTGTCCTCATGAATGTAAAGGTACACACAGTGCTTTGTTTTATGGAAAAGAGATGCTTATACTTGCACACACACACGCACACACATGCCTACACATACATATCTATCCATACTTACTGTACAGTATGTGACTGGATGAGAATGGGTGCATGTGTGCATTATCTATAGACTGTACAGAAAAAACAGATGACATGACAGCTACCAGAAGTGATGCCACAGCCAGCTGATCATAAATCCTTCGTATTAACAGATGGGACATGAACCAAACTAAAAACTTAAAGTACAAATCAGGTGATTTATTGTATGTTGTTTTTGGGAGATATGATCAGGCTGATGCGTGGACAAGTGGCCCTTTCTCCAGTAGGGTTGTTTTTAAAAAGTTATTTGATTATATCAAAAGGGGTTTATTTCTGTTGACAGGACAGCTTTGATTGGAGGTCTGATGCTGTCACTCCACTTCTCATCACTATTAAGCAGAATCTGGTTGCAAAATGCCAAGATGGCAGCATCCATATTCACACTTATTTGGCTTCACTTTTACATAGAGTCTACAGTACAATACACACACACACCCACACACACAAACAAAGAAACAAAACATGGAAGGCCTCAAAGAATGCTGTTTTTATGTGTACTCATCTATTCTTGTACCGACTCACATACACACACAGACAAAATCTACACACAAAGGAGAAGGAAGGAAGAGAGGTGGGCATGAAATCTCTGTGTAAAAAACTCATTTACTGATATTTCAAAATAAAAGCTCTAAGTGTGCTGTTGTAATTATAATTGTTTGGTGCAAAAGCTTGATCATTCATATTTCCTCTTGGTGTCTGCAAACATCCCTCTGCACTCAAACATTTTAGTGTTTTGTCAGTTTATAATATTTCTGCTAATAGATGTTGAAACCGATCTGGATCTGACGGTCATTTGATATTGTACTGTACAGTTTGGGAAAATCAGGCACACAAATAGACTTAGTAGTTTCTCATCACATCAAGCAGTAGTCAACATTGATTGGCCCAACCCACATAGGTCAGTACAACCTGGGTCAGTGCACCAGGGTCAAATGTGAACACTGCACACCACAGACGGCTGCTCAGAACTGATGCAGTGCAATGCATTCACAACACTGAGATGCACACCTTAAATAAAATGTTTACTGACAGATGTCAATAAACCCTTAAATGTGTGTTTTTGTGTGTGTGTCAATAACTGTATTTTGATGAAAGTGAGTGAGTATATATGCTTTGCTAGTCTTCGTAGGTTTTGGTAGTCCTCAGACAAAAATGTCAAATAAAATGCTGACATTTTATTTAAAAAAAAAAGATTCAATTCAATGATGATTTTTTTTAATTTTATTTTTAGAGTAGAGCTGCCAGTCAACAGAATTGACACAATTTGGTAGTTTACTATTAATTTAAACAATTTTCAAGTAAAAATACATACAATTTATTAATTCCATCCTCTAGGTGTCAATATTTGGTTATTCTAAATTTATACGATGGTAAACTGAATACCTCCAGGTTCTATACTGTTGGTGGGGCAAATAAAGACATCTGAATATGTCATCTTGGGCTTAAGGAAATTGTGATGGGCATTTTTCCCCATTATTTTACAGACCAACATTAATTAAAACCAAATAAAAAATAAACAAATAAAAGAAACTATAGAATGGAGGCTATCTGCCTATCTCAGCATAATAATTGAACTTTTTTGCACAAACTGAATAAAAGCAAACATTTCGGATGCAAATTGGGGTTGAAGGATGTTTTGAATTATATTTCTAGGAAAGACAAATGTCATTTCTTCTTCAACACAAATATTGGTCTCTCTCTCTCTCTCTCACCATCTCTTGCTGTACTGCTGTTTGTTTGGGAGACAATCATTCTTTTATATTGCATTTAACTGGGATCGGGTCTCCAAAGAAGACCTCTTTGTGTTACTAAGTCCAGACTGGGGCTATTTTAAGCAGGTTGTGAGGGACAGTGGAGTTAACCGGGGTTAGGAATGCAAGGGCTCCCTACCTCCCTCCCTCCCTCCCCTCAGCTCAGAGCAGTAGGCACTGATGGGAAATAGGAAGTATGACAACCTGGGACAGAAAACCAAACCCATCTAACAATGTAATACTTAGTATACATTTTGTCAAACTGTGTTTAGACTTCACCTGTATACTGTATGTGATATACTACCTGGTTTAAGCCTAAAAATCTATCATTTAATATGGACACCATGCCATGTTTGTCCATCTGCTATTTATAATAATACCAGTAATAAATCTTTTCAATTTGCACTGGACATATGGCATTAATGCCCTGCTTTAGCGAGTTCTTACCTAATTTTCAAACTTAAACTATTTACTTTTAGTCACTGTAGATGAGCATTTAAAAGTTGTAGTTACCGTTAATTAGGCCAGTTAATGCAACAGTGGATGGACCCCTAGTCAACACCGCTTTGATTTGTTGAGTACCAATGTGTAGTCTGTCATATTTGTCATCCAAGTCAAGGGGAAAATGATGCATTATTACGCATTATGGTTCAGTTTATCTTCACATTAACTTTTTACAAATGAACCAAGAAGTGTAAACATAAAGTCATACAGACTGACAGGTGAGTCATTGATTAAGCAGTTTGGGCTACTAATCATCAGGATCCATGTGGGAAAATCAAATATAGACACTGTGTCATGAAGCACTGTAATGCTTCCTATGTGTTTATTTCTGTTCTCTGGTGTTACAAAAAGCTCATAAAGAAATAACTGATTATCAGCATTAGTATCATCAGACTGCAAATCAACAGGATGTAATGAATATTAGGGTAGTGATGTGCTGAGTAGTCCTAAAATAGTGATACCTTAATCCCAGTGTTTCTTGTTCTAGGATCTATTATTGATATTTAAAATAATTAAGCTAATTTGGAGTAAATGTATATTTTATCTTCAACAGGGGACACAGCAGAAAGTAACTGCTATCAACAGGACAGTCTAAATAATGCTAGTTTGATAGGAACTACTTCTCCTTCCACCTGTCATAGTCATATGCGAACTACGTATATGGCTCTTTAAGAATCAGAATAAGAAGAAAAGCAACAATCCCTATAGATTTGCCTTATGTCTCTCCTTGGATTTTACTTTGTACTGGATCAAAAAGGAAGAAAGTGTACATCACTACCTGCGGGTCAAACTATGCCCAGTTTTTTGTGACTCATAAGTGTCTCTGTGTGCTGGCGGGTAAACATACCATACACCATGTGTTCCTTCCAATGTGAGACAGGTCGATCAGCTGTTATTTATCATACCACCAAAAAGGAATCTGACCTTGGCCATGTTCAGATATTTCACTGTTTTGTTTGCAGCAGCCAGCCATGCCATGGTGCGGACTGACCCGGAGAATATGATGAAGTGGTGACCTTGCCAACTAGTTTCATTACAGGAAGCTTCCTTCTTTATCTCATTTTTGGCCTGTTTTCATTTGTCACAAGTTAGATGCAAAAACTAAAAGGTGAATATTTTATGAAACAATTATTTCACAGTCTTGGTGCAGATCTAGCACTTTGGGACTACCACTGGCAACTCACTCCATAAGTGATCTGTACAAACTCTTATATGTCTCCACTTAATTAGAACATTAATTTCCAGCCTGGGGTTCGTGTAGGTACCAAGGGGTACCAGGGAACACATAGAAAGTTTATAGAACAGCTAAAATAATACTAACAAGAAATAAAAAAGAATTATCCACATATTGAAAGTGGCACAGTGGAGCAATACCTCACAGCAAGAAGGTTTCAGGTTCACACCTCACAGCTGACCGAGACTTTTCTGAAGTTTTTATGTTCTTCCTGTGTATTCTGGTACTCCGGCTTCCTCCCACAGTCAAGATACATGCAGGTTAGTTTGACTGGCAACTCTAAATTGACCATAGGTGAGTGTGTGTGAGTTATTGTCTGTCTCTGTGTGTCAGCCCTGTGACAAACTGATGATCAATCTGTCCAGGATGTACCCTGCCTCTCAGCCAATGTTGGCATGTTGGCCAGGATTGGCTGGTTGTGCTCTGCACACAACAGCTGGTCAGTGATATTAGCAAACTATTGAGTGAATATTTATGTGCAATACTTCTACAATAAATAGTTTTGTCATCACACTTTAGGAATGGGTACATAACTGGCAGGAGCAGAAGACAGAGGGAAAGAATCTTTCCCCTCATATATATTTCCATGTTGTGACATCAGTGCTATTAGTCAGTCAGGTTTCCACCCTGGTCTTTAAAGGGGGTGAGAGGAGCTGGTTTGACAGGACATAACTAGAACCAGCCCTGACTCCACCTGCTCAGGGTGTATTCCTCCCTATAATAATGTATTTCGTCTCCCCTTCACAATGCGCCTTAGTTGTTTTTGTGCACCTGGGGGCAGCATAACAAGCTGGTCACTGATTTAAATATGGGCTGCTAGGGCCATAACATACCAAGGCAAATGCTGGCTATCAGCCACCATCAGACCATCTCTGAGCGTCTGCTGGGGCCCGTCTTCCTGGTGTGTCCCACACTGTTGCCACTAGTCAGACCCTGTTGGCGGCTTTTCGGATGATTTGACATGTTGAATTGGCATTGGTGGTTGGGCCTTGTTGGTGAAAGAGACTACTGTAATTGGCAATGCACGAGAACAATTGGAGAATGCCCCTTCAGCTTGTTGCTGTAGTTTCCATGAGTTCACCTATTTAGTGTGGTTTCTCCTTGGGTTTTTTTGCCTCCACAACCTCCTTTTCTTCTTCCACAGCTATAAACAGCAGCTACAGTATGTTGAATGACAGCTGCTTTGTTTACACTTATTTCTGCTGTGTAGCGCTTCTTCTTTGTCTTTCTGAATGGAAAATACACATACTGCCACCTGCTGGTACGGGGAGTTATTTCTCTCATGCAGGCACAGAATGTACGAGCTAGTTGGCTGATGATGGCTGTCATCTGCGTGGTGTGTTCAAGTGCCACTTTTTCTACCTGAAAGGGTGGGAGGCAACGCAGCAGTCGGCCTAGGTCGCTGCTAGTTCTTTAACATGGCTTGATGTGTCTCTACTCTTAAGTCTCTACTCTTCATCTTGATAAGATGAACTTATTTATATATCCAGCAACTTTAGAATTCATGTGGAGTTAGTGCTTTTTCTTCAGAAAAAATGTGTAATCAAAAACCAGAAGTTAATATTTTACATTCTTTTATTTCTGCTGTTTGTGCATATACTAGTACAAATGTGGCTATTTCTCTATCTGCAAGAGTAAATCTTTGCATATAGCTAATTAAACCATTTTGTTTCAAAATTTATGTGAATAAATCTGTACTCACCATTCACCATGGACTGACACTGACCCCCACTGACAAAAAGATCCCCAGGTTTTTAACCACAGCCTATGACTTTTGAACAAATGGTTCGTTAAACAAGCATCTGTCAGGGGGAAGAGGGTGATATTGCTATTGTTCCTACCAGACACACATTTTTACCATGTCTGTTGTAATGCAGTGTGACATTCCTGGGTCAGAAAATATGTTTGCAGTTCACATAAAAGACAAAATAGAATGTTGAAATGCGTTTGGGTGTGGGCATTTGACTTGTCATTGTTGTTGACACTCCTTCCACTTCACACACAAGGGCATTTGGAGAGGAAAACAACATCAAAATGTGACATTGGGAAATCCAGGTCAGTCAAATACAACAGCAAGGAAAGAGTCAAGGACGGGGGACTCATGTACAGCACATTTAGTCTACATCTGTGTTTGTGTGCTGTGTGACCTCAGAATGCAAGAATGAAATGTGTAAAATAAGCACATAATCCCATGTCTTCGTTCCAGGAAGATGAGCAGGAAAGCTCACACATACTTGTAATTTTATCCTGTGAGGATACTCATTGATATAATGCAATCCCTAACCCCTTACCCTAATTTTAACCATCACAACTAAATTCCTAATCCCTACCTTTGCCCCAACCCTAACCTAAACCTAAACCTAATTCTAAGCTGAACCCTAAAGTCAAGTCTTGAAAAAGTGAGGACCAGCCAAAATAGCCTTGCTTTCCAAAATGTCCTCAGTCTGTAGAAAAAAAAGACTTTTTTTGTCCTCACTATTTAGCAAGTACAAGAACACATACGCACACAGAGCTTTTTGTTATATAACCAAAACCCCATTATCACACACAAGCCAAGGGTCCCTGTTTCCCAGTTGTACTGTCACTCACACACTCAAACGTGCAACACACATACATATATCATAGAGAGAGAGAGAGAGAGAGAGAGACAGAAAAGTCATAGAATAAGTTTGTGTATATGTGTGTGTGCATACATGTCTGTCTGTGGTCTAGGAAATGTTTTATGCCAGTGAGTGTCCTTGCAACTATATGAATGAAATACAGTGGGTACAGAAAGTATTCAGACCCCCTTAAATTTTTCACTCTTTGTTATATTGCTGCCATATGCTAAAATCATTTAAGTTCATTTTTTCCTCATTAATGTACACACAGCACCCCATATTGACAGAAAAACACAGAATTTTTGACATTTTTGCAGATTTATTAAAAAAGAAAAAC
>NW_018128083.1:979962-994572 GCF_001952655.1 Monopterus albus | reverse complement strand
GGTGCTTCTACTAAATACTGAGCAAAGGGTCTGAATACTTATGACCATGTGATATTTCAGTTTTTCTTTTTTAATAAATCTGCAAAAATGTCAAAAATTCTGTGTTTTTCTGTCAATATGGGGTGCTGTGTGTACATTAATGAGGAAAAAATGAACTTAAATGATTTTAGCATATGGCTGCAATATAACAAAGAGTGAAAAATTTAAGGGGGTCTGAATACTTTCCGTACCCACTGTATGTGTGTGTGTATGTGTGTGTGTGTGTGTGGGGCCTGGTATTGCTCATGTTGTCGGGGTGGAAAACTGTTTACACTGTCACACTGTGGGGAGTTGATGTCCTCACAGGGACAAAAAGCAAGTCCCCAAAATGAAAATCATAACATGATGACTTGGTTTAAGGTTAAAAAGGTTAGGGTTAGACAGGTAGTGACTATAGTTATAGTTAGGTTAAGTCTCCAGAAAGTGAATGTAAGTCATTGTAATGTCCCATGAAGTTATGGAAACATATCTGTTTGTGTGAGTGCCTAGTACCATTTGCATTGTGAGGACTCAGGCTTCTTTGTTGTGACCAGAAGCTGGTCCTCACCAAGTAAATGATTGAATTTTAGAGTGGTGACTTGGTTCAGGTAAAGTTAGGGTAAGTCACCACTCTAAAATTCATGTAAGTACATGTAAAGTCCCGATTAGGAATGATGGCTGAGGGCAGAAACATCATCAGTACAGTTGGGGGTGGTTGTAGCTTAGGAGGTAGAGCAGGTCGTTTCCTAACCGGAGGATTAGTAGTTCGATTCCCAGCTTGTCCAGTCAACATGTTGGAGTGTTCTTGAGCAAAACACTGAACCCCCAGTTGCTCTCGGTGATAACACCGGTGTTTGTGAGCGTGAAAGAGCTTTGAGTGTGCTGTAAAGCGTAGAAATGCGCTATACAAGTTTAAGACCAGTACACTCCCAGTCTTCAGCCTGGCCTACTTCCTTTTAATTAACCCCCCCACCCCCCCTTCCTCTTTCCCCCTCATTTATTAATCTAATAGATTCTTATCTCTCTTCACTACATACTGAATGCCAGACTGCATAGAGCTGAATACACCCATGCTACACACAAAACAAATGTAAAATTCCCTATATCTCCTCTGTAAATATTTATGTAGTCTTATCTGCTGTTATGTCCTCTGTCCTGTAAATGTACTAGTTTGTGCTGAAATTACAGGAAAAAGGGAATCAAAACAAATGTGTATGTGTCTGTCTTTGTGTGCTGGGGGTTGGGTTTGGATGGGAGCTTGAGGGGAACAAACCAAGGTTTCGGCTCTGCAGAGCATGAAAGAATGTCCATAAGTCCATAGACAGATTTGAGCCAGACTCTGTTAACACAGTGTAAATGTTGCCTTACACTGTGATATGTTCACATTTTCGCACCTCTGGTCTTTCTATCTTTATTTGCATTGCAAAACAAATGTCTACACTGAAAAAGCATTAAATCAATAGTGACTTATGCAACTCATTATATTCTGCAGGTAAAGATGAAAAAATATTGCACTTTGTTTTGAAATATTATCTTAGAATGATGATGGTGATGCAGGTATTACATAACTTATTTGAATAAAAACATTAAAAAGTAACTAAGATTATTTAAGACATCCCACATTTTCTGATCAATCAAGGAACTTGATAGGATGGAGCCTTGTCATTAAGGGCTTTGTATGTTAGGAGAAGGATTTTAAATTCTATTCTGGATTTTACAGGGAGCCAGTGGAGAGAAGCTAATATGGGAGAGATATGATCTCTCTTGCTAGTTCCTGTCAGTACTCTGGCTGCAGCATTTTGGATTAACTGGAGGCTTTTTAGGGAATTATTGGGACATCCTGATAGTAAAGAGTTACTTCCAGGCTGGACTACTGTAACAAATGCATGGACCAGTTTCTCAGCATAGTCTATAATTAGCTAGGACACCTGGGTCAAGAGTAGGCTTTTTGAGTAGAGGTTTAATTACTGCAACCTGTGGAACATAACCTGTTAATAGAGAAAGGTTAATCAGATCTAGTATGGATGTGTTGATTAGGGGAAAGACGTCTTTGAGCAGCCTGGTCGGGATGGGGTCCAGGAGACATGCTGATGATTTAGATGAAGCAAATGTTGAGGTCAGCTCAGAGAGATCTATAGGGGAGAAGTAGTCCAAGTATAAATGAGGTCTTACAGATGTTTCTAAAGCCACTGTAGTAGATGGCACATCCATGAAAGTTGTGGGAATGGTCCGACTGATTTTTTCTCCAATAGTTGTGATTTTATTTGTAAAGAAGCTCATGAAGTCATTGCTGCTGAGATCTAAGGGAATGTCAAAATTTAGTCAAAATTGTCATAAAAGCACTGGTCAATGGGCAGCCATTTCAGATGTCATTTCAAAACAGACAAGTTACGCATAAGTGTGGACTGAACTCTTTATTTGTTAAAAGTTTGCCTGTAAGACCAACATGTACCGTTATATGCTCACCATAGAGGAAATAACTTAGAATCTTTAGCAGCGGCCAACCAGAAATCTCGTTCATTAACCGTAACCCCAGAGACCTGAACCTATACTAGGCCCATTTAATTTTGCTATTTTAGACAGCTTACTCATGTTAGATGGCTGTAATTGAAATCACATTGTTCTGATAGTCAACAAAATACCATATAGTCATAGTAAACATTCATAGCAGTGCAGCACAAAAACAAAGACATTATGGGAATAAGGAACATATGTAAAACAGTAAATGTGGTGCAGGCTCAGGGAGCAGTGGAGTGAGAGAGGCTAGCTGCTGTGCTGAGCCAAGAACAAGGTTATACCACTACCACAGAGTTAGGGTCAGAGGTCTAGGGCTGCTGAACTGAAGCCATGGAATATTAACAGTCTCCCTGGTCATAATTCACACTGAGACCTTCAGGGGGCCATAAGAGAGCAACTGATCAGGATATGTATAGTAATAGCTGCAAGAATTTCAACTGCACTGGCTGGTTTATACAGAGAGAGGTCTTTGATGGAAGGACCTGTTGATAAGATTCTAGAAAGACAACTCAAAGTGACATGGCATAGCAGAATAGAATAGCACCCCCAGTTTGGGAACCACTGTATTAAGTCATCCTATCAACATTTTAGAAGTCAAAAACTTCTTCCCTCTTAGTAAATTAAACTACACCTGTAGTGTGGGAGAGCATTCAAGATAGTTTAATTTTCATAATTTAAAGCAATTTAAATCTGCATATGGATTTGAATCCAAATGTGCACCCTTGTGTACTGAGCCCTTGTGGACTTGATGTGATGATGTTAAAGACATCACTCACAAAGATCTGTGAGGGCTCAGTCCAGGGTGCTGCATTGCAAAGACACAAAATGCACTATGAGTCAAGACTTAAAGACTTTGTGTTTCCATGGAAATTAAATAAAATTTGTGATGCAGAATTTTTCTGAACAGCTTTAAACACTATGGTTATTGGCAATGTATGCTTTATATTTGCTGCATTACAAAGAAGCCATACACAGTAACAGATATATTTACCCTTTGAGCTGTAAAGCACAATATTAGAATTAAACATTAAACCCTAAGTTTATTATTATTATTATTTGTTGATGATGAAGATGTATATTTATTACAGTGAAGGTCAGGTAATTAATTATAGTACAAGAGTAAGAATTTTGTCTCTATTTCATTTCAGTTGCAACAGGTTTTCCAAATCAAACAACAAAGTAGATTATAGCCTAAATTCTCTCCAGAATAACACCCATTTTCTGATTTGACAATTTAAAAAACAATTATAGATCACTCTTGCAAAACTAAAAGCGTTTGACACAATATAACACAAGTGTTAAGATTTGCTTAGGTTTAGGAACAAAACCAACATGGTTAAGAATAAGGCACTATCACAGTTTGCGTTCAGTAACTACTTGGTTAAGACTAGGGATTGATGATAGTCATGGCTTAAAGAAACCAGCACCTAATGTTCAATGTTTTGTTCACCTATCAAATCATCCAGAGCTACTTCTACACTATTCTATCCTTTGCTTCCAGTGGTCAAATTTTAAAATTCCGTTGGCTGACACTAAAATCTATTTAGTAGTTCAGTAGTTCTTAGTATTCTGCCAGTTTATCACTGCACACTGTCAGACTCACAGTGAAGCTTGTATCCATCCATTTTCTGCCGCCTATGTGGTGTCACAGTGTCTAGCAGGTTAAGCAAAGTAGTCCAGAGCCCCAATCCCCAGAAATGTTTTCTAGCTTCTCATGGTAGATATGCCAGATGAGGTGTATGTCACCCTGTGGGCTCAATGGATGGGCACTGGGGTCAGGAGCAATACAAACCAAATGTCAGGCAAATGTTAGGATCCTTTCAATGAGAGACTGTCCCATTTCATCATATTTACTGTTCACCTAAGGTTATTTTGTGCAAAGTTGACTGGGCTCACCCGTCAACTGGTTTCACAAACTCATTTATGTTTTTGCCTACATTTGTTTATGAAGAGACATCTTAATTTGTAGGTATGAAGAAACTATCTCAGCTTTGGTTTTGATTGTCATCACTTTTGGGTGTTTGTAATTCTTCTTGCAGAATCTTAGCCAAAGACTTTGTTTCCCAGGTTTCTGGGTGCCACAGTACTTCTTTAAAGGTTATTCGATCGCTTAGAAGAAAGGAGTTCTTTTTCTTCAAAGTTCACTCGTCTTGTACCATCATTGTAATGGTGTTAGTGTTTAGGCCCCAGACTGAGTCCCTGAGGAAGTTATAGGTCAAACAGAGGGAGAAATGTATCAGGGAAACAGTCCATGGATCATACTTACTGTAGTTTTAATGAGAAACTAATTGCGTAGATGGCTGTAATGAGTGGGAAATGCCATAAGACTGAAATGTGGTGGTTTAGTGCCTCATAAGAGGTACTGAGGAATTTGACTCTGATTTGTGAGGGTAATTTCAGTCGTATGTGTTCCTTTTGCACTATTGCCCAGTGTGTAATGTGTGTGTATGAATCCATAAAAGATTTTTTGCAGGATCTGGAAAAACCACTGCAGAATCAGCTATACTCCTCTGTATCCCAGCCCCTGTGACATGTTAAGAGAAGGATTTGTTTTCCACAGAGGGAGGTTTTTGCTCAGCTTGTTATTTGTAACAAGGAATTAAAACTGGGCATGAGATGTTTTTCATCTCTCATTTTGACAGATGCATAAGGCTATAAAACAGAGGCAGCAAGACAAAATAAGGCAAACATCCCATGTGTTTTATGCAAAGTTTTTTTTTTCCATTGTCATCATTACCATTTGTGCTGCTTACCTGCAAAAAAGGCTTTTTAATTTAAGGGTATTTCAAGAATATTCTGTGCAGCGATGAGCATCTAAATATTTGCACATATAAACACACAACGGCACACACACACCACAAACATCCTTAGTCTGGTTTGAAAGGGCTCCTGGGTACCTCAGAAGTATCATAGTAACCATTCATAAATGGCACAGTAATTTGGCCTAATATACCTGACTGTGTATGAGTGTGAGTGCAGCTGATGGTGTTTCATAAAAAATACAGTATCTTCATTTTCTTAGGAGACTTGTATAACTTTATGGAAACAAGGCAATATGTATGTACGTAGCTGTTTACATACAAAGTAACAAACTCGCCAATGCTTTAGGGCTGAAAGAGAAGGGGCTGAACTCTGGCAGGATGCCATTTGGATATCAAAAGGAAGACCTCAGCTTTGGATGGCAATGTCCCAATTTACAATAAATAGATAACTAGAGTAGATATGAAAACAGAGTAATGATTGTAATGATGTAATGATTTGCCTGTCAGGTCATTCTTTACCCAAAGCTGTGTTTGGAAAACTTTCAACAGTTTATAACAGATGTTTGTTAAATCAATCAAATAAAATTACTAGAGTTCTGGGTAACATGTCCTCATCAATGGATGAAGCCATGTGTCTGTAACAGCTCTCCATTTTTGATGGATGAGGTGTGTAAGCCCAGTTCAGTGCAACAGAAAGACATTGTTCTTCAAAAAGCTTGGCATCTTCAGATGAAAGGCTGTCTGTAAAATAAGTCACAATATCCACTCCCATACAGAGTACATTAGTCTGTGGTTCTCACTTGTCTTATGTAATGTTGGCTTGACTCTGTATGGGATGTAATAAGTGATGTATTATGAGATAACCCTCTTGTTTTTAGCTCATAGTTTGCAGTGTTAATTCATATTCAGGTAAAAACTGGAAGAAAATCTCAAACAGTGAATTAAACATTAATTCAGATTTTAGTTAAAAGCTTTGTGTCAGTCCAGTTAGTCAGTTGACTGCAGAGTACAGACCAAAGTCAACCAAGAGAACTTGAAAACAGGAAGCCAGACCTCTGACTTAATGGTAGATCTGGTTAGATTGCTCTTCCATGTCTCATTGATAATTGCAGTGTTGCCTTAGCTGTTTAAAATCCATACAATCCAGTTAATTTAAAAAGTCAAATGTAGAAGCAGAACCAGAGGTATGAGACAAAACTGACGCAATGGAATAAACAGAACAGTATGGTTAACACAGAGGCAGACAAGCGTACAGTAGATAACAACAAAAGACATCAGACTTCACACTAGAGAAACAAAGGCAGAGGTAATATTCTAAAACTAGCCAGTTCGTGCAACAACCTATAGGGCTCTTCTGAAGATATGTTTCTTAATTAGAGTGCAAACAAAAATACCAAAGCTACCAAACACAAAGTGGAAGAGCTGAATACACAAAACCAATTTCTTAATGAGCAATAAAGAGAACACACCACTAAAATTAACATTCACCAAAGTATACAGACTTGGCAAAAGTTCTTTACAGATAGCAAACAAATAACTGGAACCTGAAGAACCACTAGACCCCATTCATGGGCAAGGGAAGCATGCAACTTGAATGAATAACCACTGGATCTGTCTCTGCTGTTTCCTGCTTGTGTCTCTGCAACCCACTGACAAATAAAATTAGTTAAATTAAAAACAGAATGCTGACCACAAGTTGTGAAAGAGAGGTGTCTGTAAAGCCACATAAAAAGAAAGACCAGCAAAGTAGAGATACTATAAGAACTTGAAAACTTAAGATATTATTGCTGGGCAGAGATGCGGGTGAGTCACAATGAAAGTAACTCTGAAATCAATCTGGCAGCTAGTGGATGTGACCTGGATGATAGAATACATAATCCACTGATTAAGCTGATGGGCAAGAGACGAATGTGATCAGAACAGGTAACAGTAAAGCTGAAAACACAGATGAGGCCAAACAGATGGAAGTGTACAATAATAAAAGCCTGTGACAAGAAGTTGACAGAACTCATGACAATCAACATTTTTTTCCTTTTAGATTTTCAGATAATGTTCTGCCATTTTTGCTTTGGTCTCTGCACGAATAGGAGAAAACATGGCTTGTTGGACAGGCTTTTGTAAGTGTACTCAGTGGATCCAGCCAGGCTTCAGTCACAAATAGACATTTTGATTGATGATTAGTAACAATATCTTAAAGCAACAATACATAACTTGGCAGTTTGTCTCCCCCTACAGTTGCTGAGTTGTACCCAACTGTCATAAATACTAGTTGCGGAAGCCTAGTGTACATGTTCATTTGTTTATAAAATGAAGCTGTTACTGAACTGGGAAAGAAAACATTAGAGGCCAAAGAATTGTAAAGTAATATTCCAGGATTATATACAAATATGACTCTGTATAAAGTTATTTATTGTGACATCAAAGATGAACAATTAGAGTAATGGCAGGGTTTTTTTAAGTTTTACTGAAATACTACTTGCATTTTCAGATTGTTTGCTAATCATTTGAATGTGGATGTGTGTAATGGAATGAAACATCATTGGCAGTATGATATGGGCTCATATTGCATATAATATATACACTGGGTAGTGAGATGGGTTTTCTAGGCTGCAAACTTTAAAGGCTTATTTGGCATGACAGTGACAAAGACTGACCGAACTTTCTGGCTTGAGATGATTTATTTGGGGGACTGATGTAGATGACTTTTTATGCCTGGGAAAAACTACGCTGAACAAAATTATAAACGGAACACTTTTGTGTTTGCCCCATTTTTCATGAGCTGAACTCAAAGATCTACGACTTGTTCTATGTACACAAAAGGCCCATTTCTCTCAAATATTGTTCACAAATCTATCTAAATCTGTGTTAGTGAGCACTTCTCCTTTGCCGAGATAATCCATCCACCTCACAGTTGTGGCATATCAAGGTGCTGATTAGACAGAATGATTATTGCCCAGGTGTGCCTTAGACTGGCCACAATAAAAGGCCACTCTAAAATGTGTGTCTTATCACACAGCACAATTACACAGATGTTGCCAGTTTTGCAGGAGTGTGCAATTGCCATGCTGACTGCATGGATGAGCTTCCCGTCCCAGGGAAGCTCATCTGCATGCTTGTCGTCCTCATCCGGGTCTCGACCTGACTGCAGTTTGTCGTCATAACTGACTTGAGTGGGCATATGCTCACATTCGATGGCATCTGGCACTTTGGAGAGGTGTTCTCTTCATGGATGAATCCTGGTTTTCATTGTACAGGGCAGATGGCAGACAGCATGTATGGCGTCATATGGGTGAGTGGTTTGCTGATGTCATCGTTGTGGATCGAGTGGCCCATGGTGGTGGTGGGGTTATGGTATGGGCAGGTGTGTGTTATAGACATCGAACACAGGGTACATTGTATTGATGGCATTTTGAATGCACAGAGATACTGTGACGAGATCCTGAGGCCCATTGTTGTGCCATTTATCCACGACCATCACCTCATGCTGCAGCATGATAATGCACAGCCCCATGTTGCAAGGATCTGTACACAATTCCTGGAAGCTGAGAACATCCCAGTTCTTGCATGGCCAGCATACTCACCTGACATGTCACCCATTGAGCATGTTTGGGATGCTCTGGATGGCATATACAACAGCATGTTCCAGTTCCTGCCAATATCCAGCAACATCGCACAGCCATTGAAGAGGAGTGGACCAACATTCCACAGGCCACAATCAACAACCTGATCAACTCTATGCGAAGGAGATGTGCTGCACTCCGTAAGGCAAGTGGTGGTCACACCAGATACTGACTGGTGGCAGCATCATGCTGTGGGGATGGCTTTCTGCCTTTGGGACTAATCCCAAAGGCAGAAAGCAGAAAACCTGCTCCCCACAGCATGATGCTGCCACCACCATGTTTGATTGTAAGGATGTATTAGTGAGGTGGTGCCCAGTGTCTTATTTTTTCCATATAGGAGACTAGTCCCAAAGGATGTAGAGGAAAGGATGGATGCAGAAAAATATAGAGCAATTCTGAATGAAAACCTTCTCCAAAATGCTCAGGATCTCAGGCTGGGGTTTCAACAAGATAACAACCCTAAGCATACAGCCAAGATAACACAGGAGTGGCTTCAGGAAAGCTCTGTGAATGCACCAGAGTGGCTGAGTTAGAGTCCAGACCAGAACCCCAAGATGCTGGACATCTCTGGAGAGACCTGAAAATGGCTGTGCACCAATGCTCCCCATCCAGTCTTGTTGACCTTGAATGATTTTGCCAAGAAGAATCAAAGAAAATTCCAAAAGAAAGGTGCCAAACTTGTAGCTTTATTCTCAAGATTTGAGGCTGTCATTACTACCAAAGATGTTTTAACCAAGTACTAAATGAAGGGTCTGAATACTTATGTAAGTAGGATATTTTAGTTTTTTATTTTAATGGCTGTGCACCAATGCTCCCCATCCAGTCTTGTTGACCTTGAATGATTTTGCCAAGAAGAATCAAAGAAAATTCCAAAAGAAAGGTGCCAAACTTGTAGCTTTATTCTCAAGATTTGAGGCTGTCATTACTACCAAAGATGTTTTAACCAAGTACTAAATGAAGGGTCTGAATACTTATGTAAGTAGGATATTTTAGTTTTTTATTTTAAATAAATTTGCAAAACACTCCAAAAACCTGTTTTCACTTCATCATTCTGGAGTCCTGTGTGCAGATTGATGAGAATTTTTTTTTTTAAGATGAGTCTGCAACATAACAAAATGTGGAAAACTTGAAAGGGTCTAAAACTTTCCATACTGACTGTATATGTGATTTTCTTAACTGCATTTGTTCAGGTTATTTTTTATACAGCATATGACAGGTTACTTAAAATGACAACTCTGGCCCTGGACTAAAGGTGAGTGTGGTCATACTTATAGGAATATCATGTGATATATTGATACGGCTATGCTGGCAGGTTCAAGTGGGGAGGAGTACAAAGGATATGAACAAACATTGAAAACATCAGGAGCTGGGGAATTGATTGGGCTACAAAAGCCATTCTATGCTTCACTATTTGGAACTTAAAATACATATTGCATGAGCCTAAATGCACAAATTCCTGTAGTGCCACATTTCTTCTGTTTCTCCACTGCAACACCTTAGTAAATATGAACTCATGCATTTTCATTGTTTAGCACCTGAAAACGAGCTGCAAAACCTTAGTAAATATCCCCATTATTTTTTCCAACGCACAGTTGTGAATATCACTGAGTTCATTTCCCTAAATCCCCAGTGTGTAGAGCTGTTGTTTTGGTTGAGAAATGCCAAGGGTAGATTTTGTGGAACTGTGACAAAAATGTTAAGTCACAAAGTCACAGGGAGGTGAAGGTAGAAATGCTGGAAATTTGCAAGATGGACTGCAACTGGGACAGAAGCCAAAACACATAAAAGCGCCGGGACTTTAAGCGCAAACATATGTGGAACATTGCATGCTGATGCAGTACAGATGTGTGCGTGCGTGTGTGTGCGTGTGTGTGTTTGAACCTTTAAAGTGCTAAATGCAATAAAGAGAAGTCAAAGGACACAATGTCAGTGATACAGTGCAGTATCTTGGATGCTGGTGAAATTCTTACAGGCCAGGATGCAATTTAGGGTCTCATTATTCTGCATTGCTGCATGTGAAAGATTACAGGTCTGACTGAAATGAACACAGGCCCTTGGCTCTGTCTCAATTTTATGTCCACTGACATCTGAGCCCTGGCCATTTTGAACATCCACATAAAGCCTCCAGTGTACCAAGAAAGTAAAAGTCATTATCCTAAATGCAGCAGAAACATGAAACTTTACCAAGTTAGCAGATATAGCAGATACGTATGTGATGCTAACATATACAGACAAGGATGTCTGCACACAGGACTGCATAACTGGGTTACGCAATCCACTGAGATTTTTGAAGTGATGCATCTGATTCAAATCATTTTGTGGATTATTGTGAGCGTTCCATGGTTTGGACAAAAATGTGGGATCATTGGAGAACTGGAAACAGAACATTTGTTTCCTGATTTGCAACTATTTGTTCAGTTGCAGCAAATTTTACTCTTGCCACATGCAGTGTTTCATCTTCAGTGTGTTCTCAAATTATATGCTTTGTAAGAGCTGAGCTGCTAAGGTTGCATATCTCAAGGAGATTGTATAAGTTTTTCCACAACATACAAATCCAGTTGTTTTTTCTTTTTGGTTCCAATACGGATCCCAATAACTATCTGCAAATACCAATTCCAATCTGATGCCTACAGTACAGTATATAGTATATACCTACAGTAAATGTTCACAGCGGCACGATGGTTAGCACTGTTGCTTCACAGCAAGAAGGTTCTGGGTTCAAGCCCGGGTGTACTCTGCCTCCCGTCAGATGAGATTGATTGCAACCCTGTTCATGAATAAGTGGTATAAATAATAAATGGGCCATGAAATAAGTCAGACTCAAGTAGTTGAATGGTTAGATTCATTATATTGAATTTCACAGTAACACAAACTTCTATACATAAATGCTCTCATCAAGATATGATCTCCAAATCTGGTGACTGGGAGATAATAGTGCTGACCACTGCACCATCTTACAGTGTAATGCTTGCATTTGTAAGAGTCTCAGTAGTAAGTCTGTTGAAAAATGTATCCCTTGTTAAGTTTCATTCCATAAGGATAAGGATAATCACTTTATTTGGCCAAGAATGTTACACACCAAAGAAATTCCAGTTAGGAAGCACAAGACCCTAATTTCTGTCACTGAATCCCTGCCCAGTAACTACTGTTGCGGCCCTCCATGCGTTTGTCAAACAAACACACAGGTAGCCTATGGACTGCACAATACACTGTAGTGTATTGAGACTAGTTTTAGATGTGCAAACAGACAAGATTCATGATACCTTCCATCTTAATAATAAACACATGCTAAGAGTGTGGTGAAGTACAGGGTCAGACAGCAAGCCCCATGTAGGTTGAAGAAACACCTCTGGTCAAATCTGGAGCCTGGAAAGTGAGGTCAGTTTCATGGGCTCCACCAAGCAAATAGACAGGAGGAGCACATCACAACAGTGAGGATACAATGGACTGACTCTGCTAACTTTAGATTATGTAACTGCTGCTTTTCACTAAGTGAGTATCCATGCAGGTAAGATCTGCTGTTGATAACAACCATCTGAATTTAATGTCTGGCATTTCTTTAGTCTTAACCATTTGCAAGGGATGAGTGAAGGGATTTAGAGTGTGCAAGAGGCTAACAGGACCAAACAGCTTGAAGGGCTTTTGATTGTGACACAGTGGGAGGATTGCAAAGGGAAACACCTGCCCATGTAATAGAGGGGAGTCTTTAGATCATGTAGTAGTAGTCATGTAGGTCCAGCCTGCCAAAAAGGTGGCTGACATACACATTCAATATGTCTGAACATCTCGTGCAGGTGGTTTGGGCTACATGTGGGGATGAATGTGTGTGAGTATGTTTCTGAGCTGGGAATAAGTCATCACTAATAAAAGAATTATGAACTGTGTTTTTAACATTATGTGAGAATGGCAGGATGGTGGAGGATCTGGCAGAGATAGTGTCAAAGCATTAAGAAACACTAGTGTAGCACTAATAATATGCCGTTGGCAAATTTTTTTAACACCTAAGTCACCCATGACATTCAGTGCTCCTGCAAGAAGCACTGCAAATTTCATATTGGAGAGCACAAAGAAGCACACTGTAAGTGCATGCAGGTCAGGATGTAAAAAATACCTGTCTGCCTTTCACATATAGACAGCTACTGACATTATTTAACTGTGATTCCTGTCTTATACTAACTTACCTGTGTAAGCATACACTGTAAATTGTTATAGTCACTTTAGCTGACTTCACTAAAGTATTATCATTAACTCATGTAAGCTTTGACAGTTTTCAGCTCAAGTCCACTTAAAATGTATAATTAACACATCCAAAACAATGCTGGGAGATAAAATTGTATAATAAACATCATAGTTTATTTTGAAAAACTGTTAGCTTATTGGCATGTATTTGATTTAATCATTTTTTAATTCAATTTTGTTTTATTTGTATAGAACCAAATCACAACAAAAGTCATCTCAAGACACTTTAATTGGGAGGAAAAACTCCCTTTAACAGAAGAAACCTCCGACAGACCCCGGCTCTTGGTGGGCGGCCTTCTGCTTCGACCGGTTGGGGTGAGTGGATAGAGGAGAGACAAAAGAAGAAAAGCAACAGGACACAACAAACAATCAAACGCTGGTCAGGTTGATGTGGCCAGTGACTGCTCATCAGAGACGTAGAGCTCCAGAGCCAGGGCAACCTGCAGAAAGGTACAGGGAGAGAGAGAGGACACACTACGGGAGAGAGGAGACACAAAGTTAGTGATGTGTTATAGTGGCATATAGAAGCATAGAGAGAGAGAAAAGGAGAAGAGAGGAGAGGAGAGGGGAGGAACTCAGATCATCATGGGGCCCCCCAGCAGCCTAGGTCTATAGCAGCATAACTAAGGGAAGGCTCAGGGTCACCTGATCCAGCCCTAACCATAAGCTTTATCAAAAAGGAAAGTCTTAAGTCTAATCTTAAAGGTAGAGAGGGTCTCTGCCTCCTGAACTGAGACTGGGAGTTGGTTCCATATGAGAGGAGCTTGATAGCTAAAGGCTCTGCCTCCAGTTCTACTTCTGTGGACTCTAGGAACCACAAGT
Source organism: Monopterus albus (assembly GCF_001952655.1). NCBI lineage: Eukaryota > Metazoa > Chordata > Actinopteri > Synbranchiformes > Synbranchidae > Monopterus > Monopterus albus. The sequence goes on along the minus strand of NW_018128083.1, from coordinate 980,594 downwards.
AAACCTGCACTCTGAGATTGAAGTGCTCTATTAGGATGATAAGGCTCTATGAGGTCTTTAAGATACGATGGAGCCTTGTCATTAAGAGCTTTGTATGTTCGGAGAAGGATTTTAAATTCTACTCTGGATTTTACAGGGAGCCAGTGGAGAGAAGCTAATATGGGAGAGATATGATCTATTTTAGCTGAAAAGGAAATTATAGAGATAGTGAACAAATGTGGAAACAAAACATCCAGTGATAGTGATGGTATCACCATGACAACTGTCAAATGGGTAATTGAGGGGATATGTAAACCATTAACCCATATTTTTAACATGTCGTTTCGACTTGGGCAGTTCCCCAATAATATGAAAATAGCAAAGGTTATTCCTCTGTATAAATCTGGTGATAAGCACAACTTCACAAATTATAGACCGGTTTCTCTGTTGTCACAATTTTCAAAAATCCTGGAAAAACTCTTTAATAACAGATTAGATACATTTATTGATAAACATAAAATCCTCCTGATTGCCAATACGGTTTTAGGTCGAACCGATCGACATCTTTGGCCATTACCGACCTGATGGAGGACATTACAAGTGCTATGGATGAGAAAAAATACACGATGGGGATATTTATTGACCTAAAAAAA
>NW_018128083.1:942526-978872 GCF_001952655.1 Monopterus albus | reverse complement strand
GGATATAACTTAAGGGGTCACTTAAATTTAAAAGTTCATGCTATACGTACAACCAAAAAAAGATTTTGTATTTTTATAAGTGGGGTCAAATTATGGAATAATTTAAGTGTGGAGATGAAAAATAGTACTAGAATTGAGGAGTTTAAATATAAATATAAATGTATGTGTTATACAAGATATATGCAAGAATAAGATTTATTCGAGAAGGCATTAAGGAAACACTCTGTTTTATCTATGTAGAGATACTGCTTGCAGCCAATGATGCATGAAATTTTTTGTATAATATGATGTTATGGGGTAGGACTGGATAAGTCTGACTTCTTCCTACTCCATTCAAACATGTACTAGGTGTAAGCAAACTGATTTTGGATTAGCATTGGTTGGATATGTGTAATTATGTGTGTGTTGCTGTCATTTGTTCTGTTCTGCATGTTTGAAAGAATAAATCAATCAATCAATCAATCTTTTGCTAGTTCCTGTCAGTCATTTACTGCTGGATATAAAATTATTTAAATTGTGTGGATATTTTTAATGCTCACATTTGTTCTGCCTTTCCTCAGTCATCTTTTAAAAAAGCCACAAATAAAAGTTACAGAAAAAACATCCCGGGTGGCTCTCTCCCTCATACAAGCTGCTGGAGAAGAGTGACCCCAGAGCCTAATACATTTATAAGGTTTTGGGCTAACCGCTTACACAAAAAGATATAAAAACATCACGAGTTGGAGACAGTCCGACGTCTCCTTCTCATATCTTATGCTCCGTATGCATCGAGCACTAGTCATAATAAGGTGAAGAATTCCATGTGTGTGTGTTGTTGTTTACGTGGTGTGTAACTAAAACATACATTCAGACATAAATCTTACACAAGATTAATACAAGAAAACAACTAGTGTCAAGGTACACTTTTTAGAATCAACATTATCTTCTAACCTTGAAGCAAAGCACACAAGAGCAGACTTTGATTCTGCATTAAAGTCTAATAATTATCTGACTAATTTATTAATTTCTAACAGTTCCTCACAGTAGTATGGGAGGCGAGAGCTAAGTCATCTGGAGTAACTATATGATTAGACAGCATATTTCTAAGGTTTTCAGGCCCAAGCAAAAAAATTAGAAGTATAGAATAAGTTCAGCTTAGAAGTAAGAAGTTACAGGTCATCCAGGCCTTTATGTCTTTAAGACATGCCTGAAGTTTGACCAACTGATCTGATTCACCAGGGTTCATAGATAAATATAAATGAATATCATCTGCATAGCAATTGAAATTAATGCCATGTTTCCTTGTAATATTGCCTAAAGGGAGCATGTATAAAGTGAAGAGAACTGGATCTAACATAGAGCCCTGTGGAACACCATTACTACATTCAGTCTGCTTGGAAGATTCACCATTAACATGAACAAATTGGAATCTTTCTGATAAATAAGATTTGATGGACTCTAAAATGCTCATTAGAAAGCAAATCTGACCAGCAGCATCTCTTTGTTGTATATGACTTAACAATATTGTTTGAACTTTTTATTTTAAAGATGAACAAATCAGTATTTTTACATTATGAACGAATTAAATAACCACAGCAAATGTGAAAGTCATTTGCCCACTGAGAATTATCACCAACTCTATATTTCCTCTTAGTTCTAGAATGGAGCCTTTTTTGCAATTTTGGAGTCCTATGCCTGCTTAATAGTGCAGCAGTCTTAATGGGGTGAAAAGGGTTATACATTTCTACACATAAAGGGCCTCTTCAAGATTTGAACCTCCAGTCTGGTGACTGAGAGAAAGTAACAACTGCTCCATCTTACAGTGTAATGCTGGCATTTGTACAGTATATGAGTTGCAAAAACAAAGGGTTTGACCTTAAGTGTGTTACAGATACAGTGTCTCCTTTCAAACTCTGCTTGCACCTTTCCTGAAAGATTTTCCAATTTTTACAATAAATTGTAAAATCAAGATGTAACCTGCATAGTTTTGCTGGAATCACTTGTGTTGTCACCTTTAAATGGATTCACAGACTTTGTACTGAAACAGAGAGAGGCACTGAAGGAGCCTCCTAGATGACACGTCAGTTGGGCAGGTAACCCCCAGCAGAGCCGGACTCAGTGCACAGCTCTGATTTGTGGAATAGGCAGCCTGCTCAGTATTCACATCCACATGATGCAGCATACCACCAGCACATGGTTGCCAGTGCTGAGGTGCCATAAATCCACCCAACTGCTTTTATCTGATAGCAGAGCTAAATTGACAACAAATGTTGTCCCTTTTTTCCTCAGCCTCCTCGAGGTTCTGATGAAGTGCTTCCAGAGGAAGGCTGCAAATGGTTTCAAGATTGATGTTTATGGGCAGAATTTATTGTTAAATGAACTCACGCTGTGTGCACCCACAAGACCCTGATTTGCACTGCCTGCTGTAGTCTGCAGGCTTGCAGGCTGAGTGGTCGAGGGTTTGAAACCCTCATCAGTAACTACTGTTGTGGCAGTTTTGGAGTCTCATGCCTGCTTAATTACACAATAGTCTTAATGGCCTTTAGAAAAAGGCTTTCTATACATAAAGGCCCTCTTCAAGATTCGAACCCCCAGTCTGGTGACCGAGAAAAAGTAGTGCTGACAACTGCACCATCTTACAGTGTAATGCTCACGTTTGCAAGAGTCTCAGTAGCTAACATAATAGAGGATGCAATTCTTGGCAGCTCTGAAGTCTGTTGAAAAACATATCCCTTGTAAATTTTCATTCCAAAAGCACAAGACCCTTGTTTTTCCACTATAATATGAACACACCTTAAGACTGAAGTGACGAAAGCTGGATCTGACCCTGATTTGCACTGCATGTTGTAGTCTACATGTTGAGTGGCTGAGGGTTTGAATCCCTGCCCAGAGACTATGGTTGTGGCCCTCCATGCTTTTGTCGAACAAACACACAGGCAGCCCATGGACAGCACAATACACTGTAGTGTTCCTCACTTCAAACTATGTTCTTCATCATCTGAGACTGTCAGGTTTGCCCAGCTACACCTTACCTCTCTTCTTTTTCCTCACACTAGCCTAGCCCTTGCACTGATTACACTATTCAACACACCTGCCCCGCTTCCCTGATTACTCACCAGCTGCACCTCATTAGTCTCCTCCATACTTATACACTGTTCACCAGTCACTCCCCTGCCAGTTCTTTCTCTGCCTTCAGGCCAGTGGTTGTTATGTTGTTTTATCAAGTTTATGCTAAGATTGTCTTTGTTCTCTCTAGTCCTTGTTAGCACCCTAGTCGTTATCCTGCCCTGCCGTCTCTAGTGTCTTCTTCCTCTTCGGACCTCTCCTCTGGACTCTCTGGATTTAATCTACACCACCAGCCACCGCCTCCCAGGTCAATGCACAGTCTCCCTTACCCAGTTTATCCCTGCTCTTCTGTCTACAGCCATCATCACCTCCACCTCGACCAGCCCAGGAGTGACCTCTGCGTCCGCAGCCCGGTACATCATCATCCACCATACCACTGACTGTTTTTCTGCTGCTGCTGATCGACACCCGGTCATCTACCTCATTACTCCTCCTGTATATATGTCACTACCTTCACTGTAAATAAACCTCACTGCTTGCACTGAAGCCAGCCACCTGGGTCCGCTTTTGATCCGCTCGCTCACTCTGTGTTCGAGCGCACTCTAACAGAGACCAGTTTTAGATGTGCAAACAGACAAGATCCATGATACCTTCAATCTTAGTAAAAACACATGCTATGTGTGGTGGAGTACAGGGTCAGACAGCAAGCCCCATGTAGGTTGAAGAAACACCTCTGGTCAAATTTGGAGCCTGGAAAGTGAGGTCGGTTTCATGGGCTCCGCAGAGCAAATAAACAGAATGAACACATCACAACAGTGAGGCTAGAATCAGTGCATTTTTCAGACCATTTCTGGTCCAATAACTGCTCTGAGCAAAGTCTGTGCCCACAGATATGTGGACTGAAATCATCTGGTAGCTGACTGTATTCCAACTGTGTTATTTAAGGCTTTGCAAACTTACACCCTCCAACCAGGCATGTGGTACATAATTTATTAAGGTGTTTTTCACTGCACACCAACACCAAAAAAGGATGAACATTTAGGATATCATGACTGCATTTAAATAATATAAAACAATACACCAGTATACCTAATGGAAAGAATAGTTAGGAAATAGATAGCCAACCTTTAATTAAGATACATACAGTACTTAGACCTGTTGCACAACTGAGCATGCTAAGCTTAGCTAAATATCAAAGTTAATATCCTCTGAGTAAGATAATGTTACTAGCTGTAATGAAATAAAATTAGAAGAAAGCAACACAATAATGAATGTTCACTGGGCAGATATACTGTAACTTCCTATTCAGTGCTTTACAGAGACATTTGTCACTAGCTAACATTAGTAATTTAACATTAACAAAGGGATCAAGAGGATCCATCCTAATACTGACATTAAATTTTAATTTGCTAATGTGCTGTTAAACACTATCCTTGCTTTTTTCAATCATGAGATTAGACACACATACTGTAATTCATAATTAGACACAAACGCTAACACTGGCAACAACACAGGAGAGGTTTATGTTTTCAGTTTGAGTCGAGAGAATGTTTCACATGGTTTTATTGGGCTAAAACTGATGCTGTCCTCTCCAGCAGGCTAACATCCCATGCACTTTATCTAACATCAACCGGTTTTATTTTTTAAAGGTAATTTGGGATGATATTTCATCACTGCAACATGCTACATTATACAATTTTTAGCTTTTTCAGAATTTTGTCAGGCTTACACTGTTAGCTCTTACACCATCTACTTTGTATGGGCCTATGAACAAATTTCAGTTTATGGTGTGAACAAGGCTTTTTTTTTTATTATTTGAAGATACTGACATTCAGTTCTAGGAAATTCCTGAAATAAATGGGAAACTGCAATAGAAGATCTGGAAATGTTTATCTTCAATGAAATATTTTTGTCTCCACTTCAAAACAGATGTTTTTGCAGAATGCTGCCATATAGACACACACACACAGGCTAGTCCAATGCTGATGTCAGTTGGTGGCATTGTAGCCAAGATTCAAGTATACACACATATACAGCACAATGCCTCACAAAGGGCTTCATTTTCCAGCTAAAATCATGTTCTCCTTCCAGCCAATGAGAGGTTCAGTGGGCTCAAAAAGAAAAAGAAAAAGCCAAGAACATTTTGCCCAAATTGCTTCACTACATTATACATCAGCAGAGAAACAAGTCAGCAGCTTGTCTGGGTCAGCCCTGATCTGTTGAGGACATGCTGTGTATAAACACTCCTGCTCCTGAATGGGGTGTTGTTGCTGTAATGGACAGTGTGTCACCAAACAGCTACGGTGAAAAATATATTTGGCTTTCCCAAATACAAACTCTGTAACAGGGCAGAAAAATGGTAATGCTAATGGCAGACAACTAGTTGAAAAAAGGAGAAAACAGTCTTTGTCAGCATTGGTTGCTCTTGCAAGGAATTAAATCTGCTTTACAGAGGCAAAAATATATGAATAGCATTAAAAACAATAAGCATTTAAAGCCAGAATAACAGCAGTTAAGACAAAATAAAGGTAAAACTGTTAAAAGTATCTGAAAGACATGAAATTTAAGACAGACAAGGATAAAAGAATATCAGAAACATATATTTTATTACAACACACTGAAGAAGGGAGGGAATAATGATAAACAGGAAGTATTTTTTTTATCACTGTCCTTAAGCAGCACAAAGCCTGCGTGTTTCATCAGTAGTTTTCATGCAAGCCAGGAATGCTTGGCTGCTGTTTTTGCAGCAGGCGTCTGCAGGAATGGGCTGAGCTCAACAGTTCAGCACTCTTAACACAGTCTCAGCAGAAAGGAGGAGAAAATAGAGAAGACACACTGAAGAAACATAAATCAGACTGAAAAAAATTTGAGAGAGAATCTCGTATTGTCTGATGATTGAAAAGGCCCAGTGTACTGTGTCCTTTTGCAAAGAAATGTGCACCCTAAAGGAATAGATCATCACTAATTTATGTTTTAAGTATCAAACACTCATTCCCCACTTGAAAGGGAGCTCTCAAAAAATTTGTCATTTGCTACAGTCATCTTGGAATTAATGGCGGTTCAGTGGTGACCCTGAGCCCATTTCCACCAGAGGACCTTTTCCTGGGGACCAGCAGCCTTGTTTGAATGAACTTCCTTTACCTCCATTTCCATCCATGTTGCAGTGGTCCAATGTCCCTGGTGGGACAACTGACATGCTGTCTGTATTTGGGCAGTTTGAGGGTGAGATTTGTGCTGTTAAAATTCCCTACAATAATGACTGGGGAGTTGGGATGTTTTAGTTTCACTCTAGTTGTCTGGTTGGCCAGGTGCTCTAGTGTTCTAGCGTGGGCCTGCAGTCTTATATTCTGACTAGAATAAATGATGAAAATTCTCTGGGAGAATAAAATGGTTTGCCATTGATGAATAGAGTCTTTAACCCCATGTTGCAAGTTCTTTCTAACACTATGACATCTTTACACCAACCTTCATTTATATAGAAGCAGATTCTGCCTCCTTTCATTCTCTCATTTATCTGTATTGCATTGATGTTTAGTAACTCTTTTCTGGTGAAGTTACTCCAGGATGGGTTGCAAAAGACAGAGAAAAGTAGGCAAAACAACATACATATGGGAGAGAGTGCATAATCAAAGCAGCCATACATGGTGTGACGTTAACAATCTCTATGCTTTTTACTGTACATACAATACAACCTCAGCATGTGAAAAAAAATAGCCAAAATTTCCAGAAAAGTGAGAATTCAGTCAATAATTCACAATAAATGTACCAAAGAATGGGAGAGCATTCATTTGGAAGCTCAGCATACAAGTTAAATGATTTTACCCATTATTTGACCCCAAAGAGGGGGGTGTCAGGCCATGCCCTCATAAATCTTCAGAACCCCACAATAAGCGACACAATTTTCCAGACCTAACCTACCCTTAACTCAAAGCATCTTTGAACCCTATCCTCACCCAAACAAAGAGCAGATATGTGGCTTGACACACAGCATCTGCATTGTATTTGCTCAGGTTAAGCAGTGGTCGTTGCGGTTTGTGGACTTGCTTCCTGTTATGTGCTTTTATTTTGTTGGATTTCCTGTTTTGTGCCATTTCACCTGCCTCAGTCTGACTCCAGTTCATAATCACCACTCATTGTTTTTACCTGTCGCTCATTATCCCCTGGTTTCCAGCATTTATATTATCCTCCTTCTTTCCCTCAGTTTCGTGCTGGTTCAAGCGCTCGCTAAACCCTCTGTTCCCATGTTCCTGAACTCAGTCTTCGTTTTTGTGTTTTGCCCCAGCACCTTTTGGACTATTCCCCTTTTTGACTTTGGATTTCCCTACTGTTTAGACTCATGGTTTAATTCTTTGGGTTTGTGTGAGTTAAGTATTTTTGAGTTAATTTTTCCTAGCTCCCTGATTGCTCTGTTTAGTTGAATGCTTGATGAGACTTTGTTTTACGCTCCTCAGATTGAGCCTCCTTAGTTTTTCAGTTGTTCCTTGTCCAAGTGTTCCTATTAAAATCTATTAGTTCCACAGTCTGTGTCTGCATCTTTGGGTCCTTCCCATGCCTTAGCTGTAACAGTGACTGGCCCAGCTGGCTTGTAATGGGGCGACTGTGGTTAAGTGGGTAGATCAGTCGTCTCCCAGTCGAAGGATCGAATCTCGGTGCCTGCAGTACACATGTCGAAGTGTCCTTGGGCAAGAGACTAAACCCCAAGTTGGCCCTGATGGTTGGAGCCATCGGTTGAGTTGGCACGCAGATGGCTGCCTTGGTTCTGTACCAGAAACAAATTCCTTGTGTAACATACTTGACCAATAAAGGTGATTATCCTTAATAGCAGTCACCTCAGAGAGACAGGTCTGCTCAGTTGTCCAACCAGCCTACAGTATGTTCTGCTGGTATGTTAACTATAGCGAACATTTTACTTGCAGCATTCTTATAAGCCTGCTGCTGACCATCATGTTTTAAACTCAACCGGCTAATTCGTTTAATGTTCCCAGGCTTCAGCTCTGTTGTGGTAATGCACATCACAATGCTCTTGAGGTTCTTTTATCGCAGGGACAGTTTTTGGGCTTAATTCCTTGGAATAAAAGGCACCAGAGAGTTTCTGGTGGAAATGTACCTAATGCCTGCTTCAGGCTGCACAATGTAAACCTGATAACAGCACGACCGAACAGTTATATGGTGCTGGAACCAACAAATGGCATTGGGCATGACAATCTCATTTTATCATAGCAAACAACAACCAATTCTGCGTCTGGAACTCCTCAAAACATCCTGACATAAAGTCTAACGTCAATTTTTATCAGTCTACTACATGGTGGGCCATCACTGACCAACAGGAGCACAATGTTTTTGGAATATTGGACTGAACCATAATCATTAAATATCACAGTGATACAGCTAACGTTAGCACACTGACTTTCACCATCAGCCTTGTGAGGTAGCTACCCAGCAGGGCCAGCTCGTGTTTGGTTTTAGTACCGTCTTATAACATACTAACTTCACATTCTCCATGAAGGATAGGCAACACACTGGTTAACTGTCCTTTTCTTATGACCCACAGACAGGTCAACAAGCTTTTGTTTTTTAAATGCTTTTCCAAATACAAGCAGCCATTATCACATGCACTACTGACTATTCTGTATTTACATTCTCCAGATCCCAGGCACCTCCAAGTTGTGAACAACGGCAGGGTGTGATCTGTCAGGTATCAAAGTGTAGTCTGTCATATCCCTTGTCCAAAAATTAATGCTTCTATAGTAATCTGCATAGTGATTGTATTGGACAAACAAACTGTGTATTCTGAACCAGACATAATGTGAAAACAATGTGGTGAGTAGAAAATTATCACCTGATTCTGTGGTTTTATCAAGTGTTTCAGCTCATTATTTAGCTGTCTGGTCCACGCCCTTACCGTTTTGGTTCACCTGCTTTGCACTTAGTTTTGATTTTGGCCTCAGCAGATACTGTCTGTTTACAGAAAAGAAGCTCTAAAAACCCACTATCCACTTTGTGCTCAGCACCACATTGATGAACACAGAAGCTAACTCCCTCAGGAGCTGGTGGACAAGAAAATGGAGCTAATCCAGAGTGAATTTTGGACTTGATTTCATCAAGTGGAATGATATGATGATGTTCCAGAAATGTTGGTGATATATATATAAACTGCTAAACTATTCACTATACTAAATAAAATGCTGAAAATGTCAATACTGTGTTTACTTGTTACAGTGTTATATTTGTTTCTGCTGAATAATCAGTCATTGCAGGCTTAGGCATGTCTTTGTAACATTAAATAATCACTATACACCTAAACAATCAATACCGAAAGAAAAAATCTAACATATTATTTATTGCAAATTAAACCCTAAAAACTTGGTCAAGCTGCTAAATCAGGATTGTGATGCTATGGTTTAATCAGATTTGATTGACAATGATAAAACCGTGCACAAGCCCTCATCAGTGGTGAAACCTGACGGATTCATAAATGACACCAAAAAGGTTTTGTTGCAGCATTACTTGCCAGACACATACAGTCTGTCACATTTGGGACCTTGAGATCTTCATAATTTACTGTAAGTACATTAAAGTAGCATCCATTAATACAGATTAATACAGAGCTGTTAAAGAATGCAGCTGCAGCTCACATCAGAATGTTTCAGGTGTAGTTTAACTGTACGTATTTACAAGAACTTTTCAGTGGAGGTGTTGAGTAAGTGCTGTGTTTCTGCTGATCTTTTTTTCATGTAGAAAACATGCTGAAATGTTTCAGTGGATATTAAAATGAACTCCACTGTCTCTCTCTGATCTCTCTTACCAAATTACTACAATATATTTACAACACTTGGAGTGGGACCCCTACCCACCGATGTCTGGCACAGTGCTTCTCTGCTGATTTACTCACTGTGTCTTAAAGATATTTTGCATGCAGGAGATGTTTCTTCTAAATATTTCTCCACATCACACTTGGGAACTAATGGTTTTTCTTGGCACTGTGTTCTAGCGATAAGTAAATTGTGTCTGACACGACTGTCCTTTCTCCCCAAAAAAGCAGCTGATGCAAGATGTTTGATTTATCCTGCACTCTGAAATAAGTACTGCTGCTCCACAGACTTTTGGTAACCTAGCTTTTTCTAAGCGCCTCTGGACTGACTCTGCTAACTTTAGATTATGTAACTGCTGCTTTTCACTAAGTGAGTATCCATGCAGGTAAGATCTGCTGTTGATAACAACCATCTGAATTTAATGTCTGGCATTTCTTTAGTCTTAACCATTTGCAAGGGATGAGTGAAGGGATTTAGAGTGTGCAAGAGGCTTGAAGCTTGAAGGGCTTTTGACTGTGACACAGTGGGAGGATTGCGAAGGGAAACACCTGCCCATGTAATAAAGGGAAGTCTTTAGATCATGTAGTAGTAGTCATGTAGGTCCAGCCTGCCAAAAAGGTGGCTGACATACACATTCAATATGTCTGAACATCTCGTGCAGGTGGTTTGGGCTACATGTGGGGATGAATGTGTGTGAGTATGTTTCTGAGCTGGGAATAAGTCATCACTAATAAACTGGTGGTTTTTTGAAGAGCTGCTCCAGAAAATCTTTTGTAATTAAAAGAGAGATAGTGAGAGGGAGACATGGAATTAGAATGCAAATCTGATCAGCAGCTTTTCTCTACTGTATATGACTTAAGAGAACAATCAGGGGCAATACCAGAGAGAGACTATGAATCAGCTAATTATTTCATGCCCCACTTGTCCCCAAAACCCAGAGAGGGAGTTGCCAAGGAGGGTGGATGTGGAGGGTCTGGTGCTGGAGTAAGCAGCAGGAGACACAGGTAACCCGGTACCTGTAGCCTCCAGGATAGCGGGCAGCCCAGTGCCTGTAAAGGATAGGGAAGGAGCCGACAACTCTGAAGAAGCGAGAGGTGGCAGCCCGGTACCCGAAGAATACTGTGAAAACAGAAGAGGTATAGTTCTGGTCAGGCCCCACTCCATAACTTCCAATAATTATATTATCCCTATTTAATTGTTGGTATTATTCCTTACTCTGTCTTCAGCAATATGCTGTTGTGTACATGGAGCAGCCGGTGGTCACAGTATGCCAGCAGCCACTGTGAATAACACCTGGGATTAATCAGAATCGTGACAGGGTGGGACCAGTCAGAGGACTGCGGGTGGGAGGACCTACTGTACAGTGCTTAGCAAGAGAAATCTTCGAGGCAGGAACAGGCACCGTGAATGGAGACTTTAAGAATCTTTTAGAATTAAAAGGCACTCTGTTGAAATATAAAATGATCACACTTTAGCTTGGTTCAATTTTTAAAGTGATGAGAAGATTAAATGGTCTTATACTTGTTTAGCACTTTCACACTGCTTGGCCATTCACCCATTTGCAGTCACAAATGCTCACACATTCACACACTGGTGTTATCACCGGGAGCAACTGGGGATTCAGTGCCTTGCTCAAGGACACATCGACATGTTGACTGGAAAAGCTGGGAATTGAACTGCTAATCCTCCGGTTAAGACACAACCTGCTCTACCTCCTGAGCCACAGCCACCCCGTCAAAGATTAATGCGAAGTCTGTGCGCTAAATCTGGGGCCCATGGGACAGACAGGTTTTATATTAAAATTAGTGGAGTGCACCTTTAGTCCATAACTTCCAAAGAGTTCAGCTCAGCAAGAAGTTCTCCTTGTCTCATCTCATTTCAGAAAAGTTTTCCGGCCATCACCCCTGCAAACCCCTAGCCCTGCCTTTATTCTCCTTGGCTCTGCGATTGGATGGGATTACGTAAGTCATCGGTCTGAGCCCCTGGCAGCGTCCTAGGATTTTTATTAACTGGGCTGTATATTATTTTTATACCTGGTGGTGCTGTCAGCGACTGCCAGCTTGCCTGCCCAGCAGCCAGTGCCAAGGTGAACATGGCCGGCCTGGACCAGACAAAATACAGTATGTGTTCTCATCTTCACAGACCTTTGTGATTTAGCTGTGTGAGAATTGTTCAAATGCTGTGATTAAAGCTGAAGATGGTTAATTACTTTGATCTGTGTGTGTGTGTGTGGGTGTGTGTGTGTGTGTGTGTGTGTGTGTAAGCATGTGAGGGAGAATGTGTATGTGTTTGTTGTGTAGTGGGCAGGTGTTTCAGTTTATTCCAGGAAAGTTGATTAAGGACGCACTGTGCACAGTGTGTATTTATAGCCAGTGGATCTCCAGCAGTGAGTGTGGAAACTGAGTGTGGTGTGAAAATACACCCATATGTCTGGATACACAACAGTGACCCCACCAGAGTTCTCAGCCAATCAGGACAAACACAGACAAACAAGGTTTAAATATAATCCATATGATGTATATGTGGTACTCCTGGCTACACTGCAGAGTACAGAGCATCCTCCTCATGGCCAACATCTTGTATACAAAGCAAACAGTGAAATATAGTATATGTACCCAGCTATAAAGAGAAGAAGGGGAAATACAAGCAATAGTTCAGTTTTTGGCACCCATGAGACGATTGTACACTTTAGGTTTCCATTTGTTTAAGAAGTGAAACCCTGAAGAAATGTAAAGTCACTGAACTGCTGTAGACGGTCTTTTATGTATGAATAAGAATGAATAAGCTACTTTTTCAATCAAGCAAATCTAGCAGTTGGAGAAGTAGTGGGTTATGACAGTGTGAAATCTGCTTCCTAAATGAATGGTGCTATTGTCATTTTTTGGATAGTACGACTAAAGTTACAGATGTGGTTGAATCAAGCATCATTCAGGACATGTTCACTCCAGTTCTTCCGCTGGTTAGTCCGACTACGAAAATAACCATTTCTAATGCTCCCCTGTTTGATAAAAATGATGTGTTGGCTAAAGAGCTCTCCAGGTATGGATAGCTGGTATCTCCAATCAAAATGTTTTCTCTGGGATGTAAATCCCCGCTGCCTAAAACATGTAGTGTGTCACAAAAGTAGGTCTTCATGTACTAAAGAACAGTACATCTGAATTGAATCGGTCTTTTAATTTTTAAAGTAGATGGGTTTAACTACATGGTTTTTGCTACATCTGAAACCATGAAGTGTTTTGGTTGTGGCATGGAGGGGGGCATTTGATCTGCTCCTGCCCAGAGAAAGTGAATCAGGAGCAGAGTAAGGCAGCACATCCTGATTCTGGCAGGGCTACTGCTGTTGTAGGCTCGGGCGTTGCCACTGCTGAGGGATCGATTGGTACCATCGCCATGAGCTCAGGCGATACCGCTGCTGAGGGTTTGAGTAGTGCAGCGAGAGGGAATGGCAAAAGCCCTGAAGCCCCTGGTGCAGCTGTGATAGAGCTTAGCGCAGTTTCCACAGGTTTGGGTGAGGTTGCTGATACAGACAGAGATGCTCCTGCCAATATTGGCTGTAGAGGGTCGCCAGAAATTACTGATTAGCAGAGGGGATAAGACAGTAGACAGGATGACATTGCTGTAGGTATGCCAGCACACAAAGAGTTAGATAAACAGAGCACAGGGCTACAGGAACAGTTGAGACGAATGAAGACCAGGCAGTAAACCAAACTGAGAATAGTTTACTGTGTGATGATTTCATTGGAGATAAGGACATGTCTGATGATGAGCTATTCAAAGTGTCACAAAAAAGAAAGAACTGAGGAAGTATGAAGAGTGGTGCTAAAGTTTCTAAAGTGATCAAAGGTACTCAAGAGGGAAATGTTCATGAGAATCGGACCGTGAGGCAGAAAGGCAGGGTGGCTCTTCTATGGCTAAAATCAAGTTCCTACAAAACACTAAAGGACTCCAGCTAGTGAAAATGAAGAAATACTTTCCAGATCTTAAACTTTTTGTTGAAATAGCTTGACCCCTTACAAAACAGTGAGGGGTTTTTGTAGAAGAGGGTCTTACACATCAGGAAATTTATCACCTGGGGCTCCTGAAAGAGCCTGTAATGTGTGGAGGATGTTTGGATGTTCCAAGCTAGGCTGGACTGATTGTTTCACACTGCCAGGGTCTGTACATTGGGACAAGTCATGGATTTGACCAGACCTAAGATGAACAATCCTGTACACCTGGCTGCTCGTTTGGGAGTAAAGTCTGCACAACTCATACAGAGGTTAAGATACTGGAAACACGAGCTGACAGAACATGAGAGTTCTTGATTAATGGATTATTGTGACTGTTCTTTGTTGCCCGACATCAACAATATTACTCATCCTTATCCTGTGATTGAACTGGTTGTGGATTTTAAAAACTGTTCTGGTCAATTTGTAGATTTTGTTACTGGAGCGGATTTTTCATAGTTTTAGTGAGGTGTTTACGAAGCAAGTTTTTATTTGTGGGTTTAGAGGGGTTCTTGTTAATCTGGGGTTTTGAGGGGATGCTGTGCTATATAGTAGAGTGGCAATTATTTTATGGGCAGATGTTAATGCAAATTTGTGCTTGTGAACAGTGCATGCAATAGTAAATAAAGGTCGTCACAAATTCAAATTCTCTCTCTCCTGTTGCTGGGAGTCTGTGAGGGACTGTAGGAGGCCTGCAGTGTGAGTGTGTGGGACGCAATTTCAGTTTTATCATTTTAATTCGACATCCGACCTGTTTCTACAGGTAGGAGCGTTTAAATTCATGTTAAATTAGCAATGGGATGGGGTCTGCCGAGATACTGTCCTGAATGATATGATGCTTTATAAAATCTCTAATTTATGGATTTTATCTCATAACATATTTTATTCATATTGTATTCCTATTACTGGCAATACTGTTGTGAGATGCATTTTCCTGTTTGTGTTGGCTTTTTGGAAATGACCAGTATTCCTATTGTCAGACATGTTTTATATTTGCTCTGTAACAATGGGATCAATGTTTAGATTGCAGGTACTTCAAAATACTGTACTGTATACTTTCCTATCTATATGATGTTATTTTGTCCCTTCTTATGGAACTTTGTCAAAGTGTCCTGAAAATCATTTTTTGTATTACATAATATTATTAACAGTGCATTTGTTCTAAAGTGTTGTGAATGATTGAATCATTTTTATTGCACTCAAAATGTGTTTTCCCGATGTGTTTGCTGTGCCTTAGCCCTTTCTGGGTCCTAGAGGACACATTGCTCCACATGCTTTTTTAGAAGCTTCATGCCACTCATTTATTGTAGAGTGCCCCCCCCCCCTTGTGTATGAAATAGAGAATGACAAAAGCCTAACTTTTTCCTACAGTGAGGTAATGCTTGACATGATTCAGCCATTTGATACTGTTATGAATGGCAGTACATTTCCAGATTCTATGACATTAAAATATTATTCTAAAACATATATATATATATATATGTTTATATATATATATATATAAACATTTTAAAATAAATTATTATATTTACTATTTGTTTATTTTGGCATTAAGCACAGAACGCAGACTTGTGTGTGTGTGCGCTTACACACACACACACACATTCACCAAACACCAATGTCTGCAGATCTGGTCTGATGGTCTGGTCACTGAGTGAATGAATAATTTAAGTGATGGACCAAGACAGCCAGTTCAGATTAAACTGTGGTACACGTATACACACACCCAAAAAGGGACAGAATCAGCAGTTAAAACAATTCTGTTGAGCAAAGTCTAGGAATCTTTCTGGTTTACGGTATAGGTAGTAATGATTAGATGCTACTTTGCACTTTGCCACAGCAAATTAAATTACTGCATAGAATAGAATCAAATAGAATAGAATATATTTATTGTCATTACACATGTTGTGCACTGAAATTACATGCAAATTTTTAAAAATAAAAGCAATAAAGATATAATATAATTAATATTAAACAGACACATCCCAAGAACGATTTTACTGATCAGTCTTATAAATAAGTATTAATAATATGTTAATCTAGTGGCTTTGATTGAGTTCAGCGATGGCTCTGTGCTATAAACTGTTCCTAAACCTGAAAGTGCCTCAGTGGAGGCAGTACGTCCTGAACAGATTCTCTCTGGTGAAGGCAGGAAAAGGCCATTTACCTCCTGGGCAGTCTTAATGACTCTCTGCAGTGCCTTTCTCTCTGCAGCTGAGCAGCTACTGTATCATACCAAGCTCTATGACACAGTGTGTTCAACAGAGCAATGATAAAAAAAAAAAAAGGCGAACAATATACCAAAGAGTTGATCTTTCTAAGTGTCCTCAGACATGAAAGAAGTTGTTGGGCCTCACTCAAGGCAGTGGAGTTGTTAGTCCTTGTCAAGTTGTTTGTAATCTGAATGAATCTGAAGTGGGAAACCCTCTACACTTCCTTCCCTTCAGTATTTACAGTAAGGAGTAAGGTCTACATGCTGTTGTCTAGAGTCTATAATAAGCTCTTTTGTTTTGATAATATTCTAAGTCAGTTAATTTTCTTTACTGCACCAGCTTACAGACTTCATCCTTGCAGGCTGGCTCATTCTACTGTTCAATAGGTGCAATTATGTTAAATTTGTTAATGTGTTTTTGATAGTGGGCAGAAAATAAATTATTGTAGACAAGAGTGTAGTTTTGCATTTGGATGGTAGGGACATGTCCCTACCAGTATATTTGGAGGACAGAAATGTCCCTAACCAATATTTGAGGAAACCCTTGTTCATTATCTTTGGAGTGAAGTCATATTAGATCATTCTGTTGTGCCTTCCCTGAGGCTACATCTGCAAGAGACATGGTAGCATCTGAAAGTGAGGGGGTGGTCGGAGGCTCGCATCATGTGCAAATGTCATATTTGCTCCCAGACACAGACAAGACCAGAGGTGTCAGTCAGTGTGCTGACAACAATGTGTTATCAGGGCTGTCAATCCATAACTCAAGCATGGCAAAAATTCAGTCTTTCAAATGACTTCCTCCCTTTCCCTTATTGCCTGCACTCCACAGCACGCATAACATAACTTTGTCTACGCCACGTCTTGTCCTTTGTAGATAACATTATTTCACTAAAAAGATCAAGAGACATAAGGAGTTTTTTCACTTGTTGTGGGTAGAACAGCTCGACAAAAAACTGAAACTCACTATAACATTTTTCAAGTTATTGCATTGTTTTCACATTGGTGATTTGATACAATTTCATTGTAAAAATACTTTTTTGCCACTTTAAGATTCAAACTGAGTTTGCAGGGAAGACTGCCTCATTAATCTGTTGGTTAAAAACAGTCCATTAACACAAAACATTAAAGAAAAATACAGAAAACTGTTAGAAGACTGTGCTGTGGTTATAAAATGATGAGTAAATACAGTAGAAAACTGAAAATGTAACTGATTTTCACCAAAAGCCTTCTCTGTGTTATGCTGAACATCTACAAGCTGAAATGTAACATCACTTTATTGCCTTGATGCCAAGACGTTGACCTTTCAGTCTTCAACAGGTGCAACCAAAGTATGTTATTACATTTTTAATAATTCATCTTAATCTGGGAATTTGTTTTAGGAATAGGAACTAGTGACGGTCTTCATTTCTCCCAAACCTTACAATCAGTGTTTGAGTGTGTTTTGGCAGCAGGATAAGAGAAGCCATGTAACAGATTTCCTATTGCACATATGTGACTTGACTTGCTCAGTAGTCCTATGACTGTACAAGAATTTGGCAAACAGGTTGTGCAACAGATATCATGGATGAGGAAGCGTTGACACAATTTAACTTTCTGATAACAACCTGTTAGAGTTTATGTCTGTTGAAAGACCTACTGCCACTATCTCCTGCCACCTTATCTGCCTCTCAGTGCAAACTGTACTTTGATGTACAGACTGCTGATGAGAAACTGTGTAAATGCAATGCTGATCTAAACCAGGACTGAGACACAGTTATTATTATATTAACCCAATAAAACTCTGCATAACAGTAAATGAAGGTTTCAGGAAGGTCAATAAGACTAACTTTATCAGCCTGTTTTGCTTATTTTGAATATCTTGTAGCTTAAATTCGCCTTCTTCTTCTTCTTTAATTGGGATTGCCTAATTTTTCAGGTCTGAAAAACATATCATTTTGTATCAAGGTTCCCAGAAAGAAAAATATTATTTGGTAATATGTTAACTGCGTAGAAAATGGAGGCAATATTAAATTGGTACACTTTTTGCTAAAGCTAGCAACGTGTGAATATGCAAAAGCATTTAATTTGTCAACAAGCAACACAACACTCAATAGAAATGAAGCAATGAGTCAAGCTACAGGCTAATTGCAACAGCAGTACAACCAGAGAAAAGTGAACTATAACATCAATGTTAAGTTTGGTTTCAAAAGAGGCTACTGGTCTTACAGGTCCAATCGACTGCAGCAGCATTCCTCAGAAAACTGAACAACAAAATTGAACATAAATACTGTACTTTACCTAATGCAGGCCAGACATTAGCCTCCTCCTTCTTTACATTTACTCAAGTACTGTACTTAAGTACCATTTTTGAGGTATCTGTACTTTACTGTAGTTGGCTGTTTTCATTTTCTACTACTTCATACTTTGACTTTACTACATTTCAGAGGCAAACATAACACTTTTTACTCCACTACATTAATTTGATAGCTTTAGTTAGTAGCTCAGCATCAGATTAATAATACAGCATACTGTAGCATTTGCTGGGTTAAGAAGGGTCAGGAGACCAGAGCTGGTCTTTTTCTCCTTTATTCACACACCAACAACACAGCACGCCTAACATGACACAGCACTGCTACAACAATCCCACCAACCCTGAACTATATACAGCCTGCCTAGAGGGGCATTATGGGGGATCCTTCCAGGTGCTTCTCCTCTTGGGTATTATGGGGGACCCCGCCAAGTGTCTCTCTGCCCCCAACACTGCACAGCCCCCGCCTGGCTGGTTAAGTGTCCTCAGTAACCACAGTCATAAGTGTCTCGCCATGCCCAGTGCTACAATAAACTATAAGAGATTATTGAGTTATGGTGGGAAATCTATAAGCTACACAGCAGTAGGTAAAGTCATTTAGATTATAAGCATATAAGGTAGATAACACTGGCTCCACCTCTACCACATTAAATGTGATACATGAATATTTATAATTAATAATATGATTTACATTAATGTCAAATGGGATATTAATAATTACTTTTACTTTTGGTACTTTAAGTATATTTTGATTCTAATACTTTTGCACTTTTACTTAAGTAACATTTTTATGCAGGACTTTTACTTGTAAAAGAGCATTTTTACACTATGTTATTGCTGCATTTACTTAAGTAAAGAAACGGAGTACTTCTTCCTCCACTGATAATAAATTATACAGTACTTTCAGAAAGATATTAGAAAATTATTAAGAACTATAACATACAGGTAAACTATTGTTTTAGGTATTGCATTTCCTATATGTGATTTTCTACAGCTAGGCTGTGTAGACTGGTGCTGTGTAGTACTGTGAAGTACTGTACTGCTTATTGTATTGTTTCCTTTTGTCTGTGTGTATGACTGTCAGAGCATCCTGAGATATCCTTTTATTTCGTTGTTACTTCCTACTTTTTTATAATTTTACTGAGATGTTTCTTGTATTTTCAGATAGTTTGCTAATTGTTTGAATGTGTGTAATGCAATGAAACGTTGTTGGTGACACGATATAGGCTCCTATAACTGGGCAGTGTACTTTATTACAAGCTACTGTAGCTCAGATGGGTTTGTTAGGTTGCAAACTTCAAAGGCTTATTTGGCGTGACAGGGACAAAGACTGACCAAACCTTTTGGTGTGAGGTGAGTTTATTTATTTGGAGGACTAAGTTAGATGACTCTTTAGCCTGAAAAAACAACATAACATTAGAAGAAATGTCTGGCTCTGCTGTGGTGGCGTTTTCCTGCTAGCAGATCACTACAGCTAACATCAGGACAGTAGCTGTTACCAGATAGTGACAGTGACAGGGTTATTTTTAGCTCTCACAACTGGGTAAAAGCCAGTGATTTAGCGTATGTCCTGTTACACAGCTTGCTCACAGTAAGTGATTGTAGTACAGTAAGTCAGCAAGTCCGAACTTTAAGTCCAAACTCCTGAGGATGGGAGGACACTGTACCCTCAACATGCAACCGGAACACTAGAATCTTTGCTGACTTTGCTCTGAACAAGATGTACAGTATCTGTGGCTACAATATAATATACAGCTGTAACACTGGCATCCTTGCCAACAGACTACTGTGCTCTGAAGCAGATGTGGCTGCCTGCTAACAGAGCTGGCTTGGTCAGTTAATGAGCACTCACACCTCTGAAAAGGTTGGAACAAATTCTAAATTGGCATTACTTGGATAGGCTAAGTGGTTACTTTCTGAAAAAATTTCAAACTCAATGCCCAAAGATTTGTCTCTGCATGTGTGAACCCTTTTAAGAATCATAGAATACTGAGCTAACTGAAAGGTCCAGGGCCTTAAAGCACAACTCAGTGAGGTCTTCAGGATGGTGATCCAAAATTACATATTGCAGTAGCAAACAACCTGGGCACTCAGTGGGAATTGCAGAGATGCCATTCACCTGATCACAAGTCAGTCTACCATCAAAATTATTCTGAAGTTGTTATTTTAATGTAAAAACATTACATAGCATTGCTTTAAATTTCAATAAAATAAATGTAGCAATGTGGTGGTCGATGTCTGATGTGAGTTAAATTAATTCACAGACAAATCACTAAAATGCAAATGATCATTTATTAGTACAATAATTCAAAAGGAAGTTCAATAATTTGAAAGGCAATTCAACAGCCTGAAAGATAAGGAACAGAATTACTGTCTCTGCAGAGAAATAAATAAAAGTATTAGATAAGAGGATTGTCAAAGAGTCAGTCAGTCATTTTTGGTCATACAGTCCAGTCAGTCCGTCACCCATTCATTCAGCCCTCTCCTGTCTTCCTTCTTTGCCAGCTCCTGTACCATCTAATCTCTCTTCCCTCTCTCTGATTCACTAGTTTTTTATTGTGTCCTCCTGACAGTGTCCATCCCCCCTTCTGTCATCTCTTGCTTTTCATGTCAATTCCCAAACCTAGTTAACAGATCATCTCCAGATCAGGCTGAGCCAGTGAATTAAACAAACAGGCCATGAACCCAAAATGTTCTTACTTGAGCACACACAAACAAATTAACAATTTACAGAGTGAGCTGACAGTATAGAGGGCTTGCAGAGATTAATTATTAATTGACTACTTCATATAGTAACTATATGACATATACACACTCTTACTGTATTCTATTATTATTACATATTTACCGTAGCTTGTTTGTTTGTTTTAACAATGCGATGGATTGGCGACCTGTCCAGGGTGTACCCCGCCTTTGTCCGATTGCTGGCGAGGATACATGACCATACTTCACAGAAGTCTTTATGGTCATACACTCGTTTATTGGAAATCTGTTGGTGATCTGAACACTGCAGCTAGGTCTGATCTCATACTACATCCCAACATCATGGAGGTTTTTTTTAACCAAAGTGAAACACAACAAACAAAACCATTTTATTAAAACTCACATTTATTTGTTTTCAAACTCACCATCTGGTTATAGGCTACTGACTGAACTGACTGACTAAAGAACCTTAACAACTGTCTTTGCTCATTGGAAATATTTTTCTAGAGCTAGCTTATTATTTCCCCCAGTTAATCTACATCATAGTCAGGAGGAGAGTTTGATGTCTTTCAATAATAAACATAATCATTTCCATTCAGTGTGTGGAAGTAAAATGAATGTGATATATTTATTTCACTTACATTTGCCTAAAACATTTGGGTTAATAATCCAAGTTGTATTTATAATGTTTGTTGATATGAGTTATGAGTTAACACAATATCAATAAATGCAGATGCAATAAACAAACGTGTTGCCATCCACAAAGCAGGTTAAAAACAGATACAATCGCCATATAACTGCATGGCAAATCATTGAGCCATCGAGCTCAGCGTGCACGCACGCCCGCTGAGTTCAGTGACTTGCCATATGTAGCCGGAGCTCTGTGCCCGTAGGGTCTGTGGTTATAATGAGTAACCGACATTCAACGTGGTTGGGTTCACTCCGGTTCAGAGGAAGGGGATAGACCGGCCCCCTGCAGGCCCGTCCTGTCCAATCACTCTGCTCTATGTGCGTGTTATGTAATTGGGCCGCCCGCATGTGGCTGAGGGGAGGAAACAAAAAGCGAGTTTGGCAATTCACTCTTTCTAGGAAGGTAGAGGACTAGTGTGTCTGCAGGCGAGGGTAAGGACAAATGGCTCTTTACGTTCCTCTTTTAATTTATATTTCTTTGCAGGATACATAATGCTTATTAATGTGAGTGTAGTCTGCTATATGCACACACAAGTACACACAGAGAGACTGCGTTTGCGCTGACTGGTGTTTGCAGCAACAGCTGAGGTTGTTGTTATCACTGTCCGACAGCATCGCTGCACATGGCTTTATAAAGTCTAGTGAACATATGTGATTATTAATATGAATGGCTGCGGAAATTCTTCAGCTGTCTGTCTGAGCGTCCCTGTGATCGATGTCAATAGCTGTCAACTTCTCCGTGCATTTGATTGGCCAACAGCAGAGTTTCAGTGACGTGTTGACAGGTTGGCAGTAAAGCCCCGCCCCTCTCTGTTCACGGTCAAACTCTCATGATTACTGAGCACTTTATGGTTTGACTCAACAGGAATGTGCAATTTAACTAGAGATGCACTGATTGCAGTTTTCTGGGCCAATTCTGATTATTTATTTTATTTTATTTTTTGTAAGTTTGAACTTTTGATCCAGATTTTCTTTTTTTGTAAGAACTGTAATTGAAATCATGCACAAACATTTTTATACACCGAACAAAATTATAAATGCAACACTTTTTTGTGTTTGCCCCCATTTTTCATGAGCTGAACTCAAAGGTCTACGACTTGTTCTGTGTGCACAAAAGGCCTATTTCTCTCATATTGTTCACAAATCTGTCTAAATCTGTGTTAGGGAGCACTTTTCCTTTGCCGAGACAATCCATCCACCTCACAGTTGTGGCATATCAAGATGCTGATTAGACAGCATGATTATTGTACAGGTGTGCCTTAGACTCAACCCTTTCTGATCCAAAATACATGTCATCTCTGCATCCATCTTGTTTTCAGTACAGCATTTTAGCATGTAGTTTATTCAGCTGGTCAGGTGAAATCAGATACATCTTTTATGTACAGCCATTGTTGGGGTCTGACACACACATGCAAAACTATTTTCCAATCAAACTGCAGAGCAGTTCACCGAATACAGGTGACACAGTAGTGAGAAGAGTTAGAATGAAGCCATGTTGAGATGTTTCCCTTTCTGTCTCAGGCTTGTCTTTTTATCAGCATGTCTTAATCGGTCAACACCATCCAATGAACCCAGATGATTTGTTTTATAATAAATGTCATAAAGCACTTTTTTTAACATCAGTCATGATAATAGAGACTTTCCCTAAACACAACAAAACACAGACACACACACTTTTTCATTCAAAAACATTTTTTTTCACAACAACAGATGGTGCAAACATAACATTTGTTCAGAAACACAAATCAGAATCAGGCATACATTGAACCAGCAGCAGATGGTGCTATCGTAACACACAACTCAGAGGAGAGACAGCGGATACATCAACAAACTGATTCATTATCCTGTGTGAAAAATCTGAACACGCCATGCCAAACATAATGCATGTTTTCCTTGAGCAAGTTTAGAAACAGTTACATTGATCATCATGGATAAAACACAAATTAAATCGGTTAAAGTGAAATGCTAATCAGGGGCACGCATCTCTGTGCACAGTTGAAACAGGAAATCGGGCTTATTCATGTGGGGCACTATCACACATTTCATAGCTGACGGTATTATTCAACATGCTGAGAGGCTGAGAAATAAATATAAATTATCATTACAACCTTGCTAAAACTCAAAACTAATGCTGGCCTAAGACTTTTGCACAGTATTGTATATTACACCATAAGGAGTTATCGCATTTATAATTGATAGGATGGACACATCAGTGACAATTAATAGAGGACACTTGCTTCCCTTGGCAGCTTTCCAGGTGACATGGTGTCAGACTGCAGTTTAAATATGAAGGAGTCAGAGGGAATGATGTGTGTTATGAAGGCCCCTGCAATCACAGACAGGTCGTACCACAGCAAGGCCTCAGAATGTAGCCGTCTTTTCCCCTGCACAGCCACCTATACAGTAACACTTTGCATAATGCTTTGCATTGAAACATTGTCCCTTTCTGTACACTGGTAAAATAGGAAAGAAAAAGTGGTAACTGGTACAGTAACCAGTTTACAACACTATGTAATAAAACAACAGTTTGTTGAATGTATTACTTAAAATTTGTCTTGAATAATTATTTGAATATTTCTCACATATACTGTTAAATAGGCATTTGTTTGCATATAGAAAATGTTCAGAATAACCCAAACTCTGTGAGCTTTGGCATGAAATGTGTGCACACAGGTAACATACCTAACAGCAGCACAGACATGTTCTGTCTTGTCTGAACTTTGTGTATTCTGAAATCAGCCAATTGATTAACTGATGTTCATGATCTCTTTAAAAAAAAGACTTGAACAAATTAATGCTTTTCATTTCATTCATAATATTATATGTAAGAAAACTGTGACCTCCCACCCCAAACAATCACTTTTATATAAAAGTGTTGGTCTGTATACTTTGCTTGTTCTGCTCACATATATTTTCTGTTTGTCCTTGTTTGTGTTAATGTCTCTCCAGAACACCAGTGAGGTGAGAGAATGAAGATTGCGGTGATTGGTCAGAGTGTGTTTGGCCAGGAGGTGTACAAGGAGCTGAGGAAGGATGGTCACATCATTGTAGGAGTCTTCACCATCCCTGACAAGGATGGCAAGGCAGACCCACTTGGTGAGAGCTTGACTGACTGGGATCTCCACACTAGCACTTTTCCATAAAATATTATTGGCTTCCCTCTGTCATTAAAGCCACATCTATTGTGAGTTTCCAGACAAAATAAACATTTCGAGGCAGAAGGCCGCCCACCAAGAGCCGGGGTCTGTCGGAGGTTTCTTCCGTTAAAGGGAGTTTTTCCTCCCCACTGTCGCCAAGTGCTTGCTCAAGGGGGATTTGTTGGGTTTTCCCTATGTAATAATATTGATAACAGTAAGGTCTAGACCTTACTTTGTAAAGTGTCCTGAGATGACTTTTGTTGTGATATGGCGCTATACAAATAAAATTTGATTTGATTTGATCCTTTTCCTCACAGCCACAGAAGCAGAGAAGGATGGCGTGGCCGTCTTTAAGTTCCCTCGCTGGCGTGTGAAGGGCCAGGCCATCCCGGAGGTGGTGGCTCAGTACAGGGCCACTGGTGCCGAGCTCAACGTCCTGCCCTTCTGCTCCCAGTTCATCCCTATGGAGGTCATCGACCACCCAAAACATGGCTCCATCATCTACCACCCCTCCCTGCTCCCTCGGCACAGAGGAGCCTCTGCTATCAACTGGTGAGTGTGATGTCATGTTCATCAGGTCAGAAGGGGGAGGGTGTATGGTGACAAGTCCAGTCTTTTACTTGCTCTCTCTGATCACATAGGACCCTGATTCATGGTGACAAAAAAGGTGGTTTCACAGTGTTCTGGGCTGATGATGGACTGGACACTGGACCGATCCTGCTACAGAGGGAGTGTGATATTGAACCCAATGACACTGTCAACTCAATTTACAAGAGATTCCTCTTCCCAGAGGGAGTCACGGGCACAGTAAGTGTGGTGAAGGCGCAAGGCATTTTGGGTGGAAAAAAAACACAAGCTAAGGTAGTGTGGAAAAGCACTCCAAGCTAATCACATCATAGATGTGAACTCTCACCAAAGGCCTTCACCTGTGAAACACAACGGGGACAGCTCCTTTTGATTTGGGACCAAGTTGCTGCCCCATGTGAAGGAATCTTGGAGTATCTCGGAGTCTTGTTCATGAATGAGGGTAAAATCGAGCGTGAGACTGACAGGCGGATAGGGGCAGCATTTGCAGTAATGCAGACAGTGTTCCAGACCATTGTGGTAAAGAAGGAGCTGAGCTGAAAGGCAAAGCTCTCAATTTACCAGGTAGTCTATGCTCCAACCCTCATCTATGGTCACGAGCTGTGGGTAGTGACCAAAAGAATAAGTTTGTGAATACAAGTGGATGAAATGAGTTCCCTTCGTAAGGTGGCCAGACTTACCCTTAGAGATAGGGTGCAGAGTTCAGACATCCCTCTGCTCCTTCACATCAAAAGGAGTCAGTTGAGGTGGTTTGGGTATTTTATCAGGATGCCTCCAGGGTGTCTCCCTTTGGAGGTCTTCTGAGCATGTCTAACTGGTAGGAGACCCTGAGGCATGCCCAAAACACGCTGGAGAGATTATATTTCTCTGTTGGCCTGGGAACTTCCCAGAATCCTGCCAGAGGAGCTGGAATATGTCATCGAGGAGAGGGATGTCTGGACTATCTTACTGAACCTGCTGC
Organism: Monopterus albus; assembly: GCF_001952655.1. Classification (NCBI taxonomy): domain Eukaryota; kingdom Metazoa; phylum Chordata; class Actinopteri; order Synbranchiformes; family Synbranchidae; genus Monopterus; species Monopterus albus. Next base: position 952,454 of record NW_018128083.1, on the reverse strand, counting down.
CACCATGACCTAACCCAGGATAAGCAAATGATAATGGATGGATGGATGCTTTTGTCTTGCCTCAGAGGTTGAAGTTGTGATGCATAGTGCATTATTACTGACTCCAGCAGACAGTCAGGACTGCAGAAAGAATCATCGATGCCAGCCTGCCCTCCATGGAGGACCTGTACACCTCACGGGTCAAAAGGAGGGCAGAGAAGATTTACAGAATGGACAGTTGTTATGTAAATTATGTGATTTGAAGTAAATGGACAAAGGAATTCAAAAAGTACCAGGATGAATAAAACATTTGCAGTCATTTACAGTCCAAAGTAGAAGGAGCAATTTTTCTCTTCAATAGCAACACTAACAGGTGAATACAGGAAAGAGTCCAGTTATAAATCCTCCTGCTTGTCTATTTTCAGCTTCCTGCAGTTCCAACACGACAAACGCTGTGATGGCAAAGTCCATATAAAGAGCATTACTGTTTTGTAATGTCACTGCACTGTTGTGCTTCCAGGTGGAAGCAGTGAGGCTGATAGCAGAAGGGAAGGCCCCAAGGATCACCCAGCCACAGGAGGGAGCCACTTATGAGTGCATCCAGAAGAAAGACAATGCTAAGGTAATACACACCAAGATCCAGGCAGATCACTTCCCACTGTATTATAATCCAGTTTATTTTTAAGAAGTATCTCAAGTTTGCATAGAGCCTGTGACATTCATCAGTCAGGGTTTCTGCAGGTCCTTAAAAAGTCTAAAATTCAATCATCAGAATTTTAGACCTTAAAAAGTTTTTATAGGTCTCAAATACAATTTTGATAGGTCATAAAAACGGATCATGCTCGGTTAAGTTGATTATTTTAACGCTGATTTAATGTTACTTCTACAATGTCACATTAACTTAAGTTGTGCTTTTATGTGTTTTTGGCAAAAGTTTCAGTGACAAAGTCATACTGCCTTGATACACTGGCTCAGTGTTGTAGTTCATTCTCATCAGTTAATATTTGTGACACTGTAATAAAACTACAAAACTAAACCAACTTGTATCCAGAACATTTGCAAACTTGCAGCGGGAATTGCTTGCACACACAGTAACCGTCTTGATTAATACTGTGTGCAGGACTTGAAAGTAAATAGGTAGGCTATTTAACAAAATCTAATAAAAACAGAATATAAATCTAAACATGTTCCAGAAAATAACTGCTACACTAATTAAAACTTAAAACAAAATTTGAGATCCAAGATTCCAAAATAAATCTGCATAAACATCATTAATTGTATAATCTGTGATTACTTGTCTGAACCACAATTCATTACTTGCTAAAAATGTAGGAAATTAAATCAGTGTGATTTATAATTGTCATTGTGTGAGCAGGTCATAGCTGTTATCATCAGCAGGTAAAGTCAGTCAGACTGCAGGTTGTGCACTGCTGTCAAACACTACAGGTGGTGGGTCAGTGGGAGTGGTACAAACAGGGTTTGTGATAACGTGGGCTGTTAGATGCTGCTTCAAGCCAAACCTTCTCTGGGGTAATTCACAACCCAGAAGTAGGTCTTAAATTACATTCAAAGTGGTCTAAAAAAACATATTAAAAAGCCTTAAATTGAACTTGAAACCCCGATGTACCTCAGTGCAGCTGTAAAGTCCTTTGTGTTGATGACTTCTGAGCAGATGTGAATTGATTTTAAGGGAACTACAAAGATAGAACTGATGAAGTACTATGCTGTCACCTGGTGATTAAAGGTTTAAGGATTAAGCCTTTAAGGTTGTCCATGCAAATTCTGTCATAGTATGCTGATAAAACGTAGAAGAAGGCATCTGGACGTAGTTTTAGGTAGAAGACGTTTTACCTCTCATCCAACAGGCTGAACTGATGACGCATCTTGGATGAGAGGTGAAATGTCTTCTACCTAAAACTATGTCCTGATGCCTTGTTCTGTGTGTTTTTTTAAGCTTTTAAGGTTACAAAACTTTTGTGACTGAGATGACAGAGGTTAACAACAGTTTCCCAGATTTTCTCAGATTTTTGCATGTTACATCAGAAAAGATAATGTTAACAGCTGTTTGTGTTTGTTGCCAGATTGACTGGAACCAGAGTGCTGAGGCTCTCCACAACTGGATCAGAGGAAACGACAAAGTGCCAGGTGCCTGGGCAGAGGTTGATGGACAGGTAACAGGACACTCTAACACTGAGAGTTTTCTTTTCCCTCTACTGGATATGCTGTTATAAATAAAATCATATTTTTTATTCAAATGCATGTTTAAGCATGAAAATTAGTTTTAAAACAATGAAGTAAGGTCTCAAAGAAAGAGCATTGTCTGGTGATGTCAGCATTTAACACAGAGCTCCTCCAGTAATACTTAAGACCGGCATTTTGTGGACTGAGTACTTGCTCGGGCTCCTATACTGTGGAATGGTCTGCCACGGGAGATTAGATCACTTCTCAAAACGCATTTGTATTCATGGGCCTTTGACAATTTTATTGATTGATGTATTTGTTTGGTTTTTTTTTGCATTTTTGTTGTTATTTTATTGTGTAGATGTGTTTTATCTGATTTTATGTATTTTTATTATTTTTTATGTTTTACTGGAAAGCACCTTGTAATGCAGGTTTAGGAAGGTGCTATATAAATAAATTTTGCTTGCTTGCTTGCTTGCACTGGATATACAGTATTTGATTTTAAAAAAAGGCTTTTCTTATTGGCATGAGAGATTTCAGTAATCCCCTGTTTACAAAATTTAAGGGATGGTGCATTCATATAGAATATGTTCAAATGTAATCATTTTTAGTGATTTATGGAGACTGTAGCTGTGAGTGTCTGTTCAACACAGCAGAGAAGGAGAGAGAGAGAGAGATGGTGCAATTTGGCTGCTGTCCAAGTTTTATTTCGACTAGGCAGTCACAAGAACAACTTGGTTGTGCTTTACCTTAATCATAACCTGAAACTGTAAAGAACAGACTGCTGTAGTACTTGTTAAACTGTAGCTAGTCTTGTAATAAATATGTTTTGATCTTGTGTCGTGTTCATTTTCTTTATCACCAGTCTCTGCATTGATGTTTTGATTGTGAGAGTTCTAGTGGCTTCATTCATTCACTTTATTAGTATCAGAGAAGACACCTTTATTTTTCACTCGGATGATGGACATCTGTGCATTAATTAATAAGCCATTGTGATGTCCTGTGTCTCTGTTCCTGTAGAAAGTGACTTTCTATGGCTCCACTCTAGTGGAGAACAACACCACAGCTACCGGTCAGCCATTGGAGATCCCTGGAGCCAGCCGACCCGGCATCGTCACCAAGGCGGGCCTGGTGCTATTTGGCAATGATGGCAAGGCGGTAAGTGTGGTTATTAAAGGATAAGGTGTGTCATTTTCTATATTAACAGTATTGTCATCACTCCCCATTTGTCATGAAAAAACATCTCACCCAGAACAGCGGTAGGTTTCCCTGATGTGATTTTAATCACTTTTGAACAACAGACATCAATCGCACAGGTGAACAAGTTAATTCAGGACTGACACACTGACAGACATTAACAGTGAGTAGAGGCAACTCAGTGTGGGTTTTAGTCTTTGTATGGAGATTGCTGAAAGTACTATTAATATAGAAAATGACCGGCCTTATCCTTTAAAGTTGGAGGGCGCTAGAATACTAGCAAAGAGAAAATCTAGATTACAATCTTGGTTGGGAGTGATATTTGGGGTGCTGTGTATTCAGTCTTAAGGATCCTACCTTGTATGTTTCAGAAGTAGGGTTCTCCTACTCATTCATTCATTCATATCATATCAGTGATTTAAACTTACAAACTTAAACTTTTTGAAACAGGGCCTCCAGTATTTGGATCAAGTAGCTTCTTTAAAAATATAATGAGTCAGATTGCTTACAGCTGTTATTTCAGTGTGACAGATACACATTTAATCAACACTTACTGCAGGTAGATACCTATTGAATCAGACTAGATATTGGTAGATATCCACAATTATTGCACTTGGACCAGTGCTGTAGTCCGAGTTCAGTCCGAGTCAGCAAAAAAATAATCTGAGTGAAGTTCGAGTTGAGTCTCTTTTACCAAGATCTACATTAAAAACATTTGACACAGCTCTCACCATTTTATATTCCAAACCTTCTAACAGTGTACTGTATTGCAGAGGTCACAATAGACTTTCTCATTGTCTATCATTTTGACTGGCAGTGTCATAAAAATGTATTATTACTCCAACTTAATTTTCATTTTTTTATATCTAAAGCATTTAATTTTCATTTTATTTTCTTAAATAATTAATATACAAAATAAGCTCATGTGCAGCCACTTTTCATGTCAACACCACATAAAGCAGATGACTTTTTTTTGGCAGTGACAACAAAGGCCACAAAAAATACTGCGACCAGTTTGTGTAAACAAGTTTGTGTGTAAACAAACAATATGAACATTGCAATTTTACAAAATTAGACAATTACCATTAAAAAATGTATTGACAAGAAGGTAGGCTAACTGAATTGAACTCAGCTGAGCAGCTGTAGCCTGGTGCAGAGGTGATTGTCACTAGGTTTCTCATGGCCCTTCTCAAAGCTGAATCCGCATTTTGCTGCCACACTGGACACTGGAATTGCCAGCTCCACTTCAGCCAAAGTTTTGAAGTTGGGAAATATTTCTCACCAGAAGTGATTAGATGTTCCTCTGAAAATGAGATTTCCCGATCATGACACACTCACTTCACCAGAAGGAATTCACTGCATGCGCTCCTTCTGTACCAGAGGCACAGCTGCACCTCTCTGTGATCCGTAGTGGTCACAGGCGTGCTCCGTTGCCTCCAGTCCATGGCCCTTAAACGGGCTGTCAGCTCCCACATAGCAAGGTGCATTGAGTAGGTCTCGTCCACTGCATCGGTTCCTCTTTTTTTCAAAAATTTTTTTTTAAATTTGTTTATTAATGTCATAGCAATCATTTAGGCTTTTTAGTAGCCTATAACCTAACTTTATGTTTGTGTAAATTGCCGGCTGTGTTCTAATCTGCCAAAATGATGGACAGCCTTCTTCTGCCATTAATAAAAGAAATTCCATCAATGTGAAAAATGTTTGATTAATGGAACCTGTGTATTGTATCACCATATTGCTTGGCAACATGGTCACATAAAAATCATTTATAGAAAGGCAGAGTGTATGTTTGATAGAAGTGGATACCACGTATACATCAGGGTGTGAATGAACGGGTTTTAATATCAGTATCTTATGCCAAATTATTATAGCCTATTACAAATATATATGTAGGCTGTATGGATATATTTATACCTAATCCCTTAAGGTTAAGGCTGTCAGCTCTTTAAAACAAATAACCCAATAGGCAGTAGCCTACACAGTTTGGATCCACATGTGCTCACACTTGAGCATGTTTTGTGAAAAGGATGAAATACTTAGTAGGCTGTTTTTCTCTCTCTCTCTTTCTCTAATGCACACTCTGGTGCACAGAATTTGCACCCGTGAGTGTTTGTGTGTTTTGTCCAATAATACACTGATAATGTGGACTGTTCAGTGACAGTTTAGTGTCCACTACAGACCCTGTCTACAAAAGACAAGTGACAGAACAAAACTTAGATCAACCAAATGTCAGATGTAAATAGCAGCAGCAGAAACAGACTTTACATTTAACATAGAACAAGTGATGCTGCGATGTTTTACATGTGAGCGATCAGCTGTAGGCCTACATGGTGCAAATGGAGCACAGGATGGCCAAAAACATGGGCATATGCTGACCAGCTGCGAGCTCTATGTACAGTCACCGTGTTCACTCCTGCTGGTTGACATGTAAGCCAACATGAAGCAGGAAGAGCTCAGTGAACAATCAGTATGTGTTGGAGACAGTTTAATACTTTTGAGTGGAGAACATTAATTTTGTTATAGCTTAACAAGGCATTTGATGACTGGTCATGACAAATATTGAGAGGGGACAAATTTCCATTTTTTTCATATTTTTTTTTCGGGGGGGGGGGGGCCCTGTGGAGATTATGCCCTAGTATTGGATGTGTAACTTTGGTCATGACAGGTTACTGAGGAGCTTCTTCCTCCTCTGACAGACACCCCAGATCAAATGAATGATGATGTGGTTTTTGGCCTTGATATGAAAATGTGTCTGTGCAGCTGATGAGTGAGTTATATTCATGAGATGTTGTTAAACACTTGTGATTGAAGCTTAATAACACAATACTGCAAACTTCAATACACATTAGCACACTGGTGCATATGTAAATCTGCAGAAGGTAACAATTCTCAACAAACACAGAGGCTTCTTATTAGATCAAATGTAACTGCCATCATATTTACATTTATGATTTATTAAATTGTATGATCTTTTAAGCACCATGTAACTTTGAAAAGAACCTATGAATCTTCCCAAATGCTTCATGAAAGCTGTTGTTACTCCTACAGTGTTGCACTACAAAATACAGGATGCGATAGCGATAATACAAAAGATGACAGTGATGCATTTTTGCCATTCATGTTTATACCTGAATGTGTTTTTTCAACCTTTATATTTTCATGTTTACATATTGTAGGTGACTTACAACTGGTTCATAATATGACTGAAATTTAGCTGAAGGAAAATAATGCAACCCCTATACAATATAAAAACATAACATGTAAAACATTTTTACAGTGCAACATACAGTAGGTATCACTACTTGACATATCATGTACTACAGTTGTGTGTGTATTAGGGCTGGGATCGTGTACACGCTGGCCATACCATAGCCTAACCCTAGGCAACATTCGACTCACCCAACCCCTTGCTTAGTATCCTGTTATAAGGAGAAACCTTTCTCTTTATAACAAGACCGTTTTCTCATTTTTATGAGATACATTCATGTTAAAACTTGATTTTTCTTGTTATGACATACTGTATTTTCTTCTTATAACAACATAGGCTACTCTTTTTTTTCTCATAATAATGTGAACCTTGCACATCTTGGACTGAGTGAAGCACACAGGCGCTCACTTTGAACAATATACTCATTCAGTTTAGCTCTTTCTCTCATCAACGCCTCCCATTTCAACTTTAAATACAATGACCAGCGTTGCTCTTAGGAGGTGCACCCCAGCCGGTCCTTGAGAATCACTGATCTGACACTTAAATCCATGTACAATAATTGGTCCACAAAATAACACATGAATGCAGCTTATGAGCAAATACCTTACACATGTCCCAATTATGTTTCAGGCATTACTGACAATGGGTGAAGTCAGTGTGTGGCTGCTGTTCCTCACACCAACCTGCATAGGCCTCATGTTAGGGAGCAGAAATGATATGATCCACTTTAGGGGTGTGTTATATCATATTGGATAGCTCCTTGGGCCAAACATTTGAATCTCTATACTATATGTTGACCATGCAATGAATACCAGACACAGTGGCCTAATACTTGAGCAAGATAATAAAAAAAATTGTACACATGGTGGTTACAGGGTTAAGGCTACAGCTGCCACTGCTCATATAGCTATATCATTTTCCACCCTTAACTAAAGTGTTCATAGTTCAGCTCTGTGGATCACACAGACCAACCAGCCTTCGCCCCACTAGAGAGTAAAGGAGGATACTTCCTGTCAAACTCAGGTGTGAATACCAGATTTATGGGGAAATCACGTGACTTCAATCGAAACCCATGTGGCACCCATTGTATATATGGGGAGACCGAGCTACAGTAAAAATGTATGGCAAAGGGCGTAGCTGGAGTGCGGCAGAATTGTTTAACACACTGCAGTCCTCACCTGAAGCCAGGGAGCAGGATCTGCATTGGGCCGTGGATTTGCAGGAGCCTTTGTTAGTGGACAACGAGGAAGAGTTTCCCTCACCAGCATATGGCCCACCTACCACTGTGGTGACTTTGGCTTGCTACTCGCCATCCCCAGACACCCCGACCACTACACCGACCAGTCCTACACTGAGAGAGGAAGTGGTGGATGATTGGAGTAAGGCCAACATCTACATCCCACCTGACTCTGCCCTCGGCTCTGCAGCTGCTGCAGTAGAGTGCACGGAGGAAGCTGAGGGTTTATTGAAACCAGATATGCTCCAAAGTATTAAACTGACTTTGGTGGAGATATTTAAGATACTGATCACCGCTCATGTACAATCAATGTACAGAGTAAGTGCTAAGGAGGAGCCGTCTAAACACAGCTTTTCAAATCCTCTACCTAAATGGTATTTTAACGTCCATTTTCACATGCTTGTAGAAAAACTGTGGGTCCTGGAGTTCATTCCAACTGTTCTGGAAATTCTGAAACTGGAAGGCGTTGATCCACACCCTAACTGTGTCCCTTCTTTATGAACTAATGGAGGTTGGGCATATTTATGCTGGTCTGAATCACCTGGAAGATACTGTGTAAAGTTCTCTGAGAAGCCAAAACTCACTGGTAGAAAAAATAAGCAGCTGTATCAGGTGCAAACCCGAACAGATCAAAGAATGCGGTTGTATTATCACACTACACAGTAAGGGTGAGCCAGTGAGCTCCAGGCCTCGTGGAGGGATCAGTGTTCACAATTAAATAAGCAGGTCTCTTTAATCCTTCTGGTAACAGATCACAGGACCACAGACAACAAGTGATCTCCAAAATGTTCCAACTTGTGATTATTCATTTTTATGGTAGAGGATGCACTGGTTTCCAGCATTGTATTTGTCAGCCAATATCTGAGGTTTTGTGTTCATTTCAAGTACTGCTGGTGTGGATGGGTACAAAATGAGTGTTTAGTTTAGTCTGAAATAACCCATAAAAGCCATGACATTGGACAAGTAAGGCTATGATTTTTTGTACAGTGTTTCTCACCACCGGGGACACTCTCAGTCTCTTTACATAGGGACTAGTAGATTTAATGTGTAACTGGAAATTACTGTCCGCTGCATACATTAAAACAAACTCATCTCTCGCCTGAGTGAGTTTCACCTTAAATTCCACACAGTTGAGAAGCAGGTGCTCGCAAAAGAACATGTGTAACAGGCCCGCTACTTCAAATTTTCGAGATTGCGCGCTCTAACGATGAGCCCTCTGTCGGGTCCTTCTGCAGCTACAGTGAGAGAATCCATTTGCCCTGCAGTGTCTAAAATAAACCAGCAGAAAACTGGTTAATCAGGGTGTTTTCTGAATAACTCAAAAGTGTTTCTAGCAGAACACGATAGGAGTGTGTTGCGCTAGACTGAGAAATGAGCTTATCCCCAATCATGATGTCACATTGTAGAAAAATGGTATTTAATGGATAATTAATTATCCCGACTGCTGCGTCTGCAGGGATGTCTCCCCCATCACCTGTGGTTATCCTCCATTCTTACATAATTACATTCTTAAATTATTATCTTCTACACCACACAAGTAATATACTAAAGAATTATTACAAAGTGTTAACATTCATACACCACACCCACAATGTTCCATCTGGTTAATCATTGAGCCTGTTCTTGCATATATCTTGATTGACACATACCTTTATATTTATGTTTAAACTCGTCAATTCTATTACTATTTTTTTATGTCCACACTTAAATTATTCCATAGTTTTACCCCACTTATGGAAATACAAAATCTTTTTTTGGTTGTACGTATAGCATGAATTTTTAAATTTAACTGACCCCTTAAATTGTATCCCCCATCCCTTTCATTAAATAGTTTTTGAATTCCACCAGGTAATAAATTGTTCCTGGCTTTATACAAAAACACAGCAGTCTTATATCCCACTAAATCAAAAAATTTTAACAATTTAGACTGTATGAAAGCCACATTGGTGTGATCCCTATACCCCATCTTATGCACAATTCTTATCACTCTTTTTTGTAATATATACAATGGTTGAAGTGAGCTTTTGTATGTATTGCCCCAGTTTTCAACACCATACTCTAAGTATGGTAAAATCAATGAAGAATACAAAATGCGTAGTGCTTTCCCGTCCAAAATATATCTAACC
>NW_018128083.1:915535-939686 GCF_001952655.1 Monopterus albus | reverse complement strand
TCCTTTAATATTTCCTTCACCTTACATTCCACTTCCGTCCAGCTTTCTCCAGCTGACTCCTTGATTCCCTCGAAGATCAGGTTTTTTCGCTTGGACTGTACTTCCAAATGCTCCATTTTATCCATTATGGCTATTAGACTCTCACAAGTTTTGTAGACATCATCCCTTGTTTCCTTGGTTTGTATTTTCTGTTCACCCATGGCTGCTTTAATCACATCCACATCTCGCTGGGTAAACTGCAAACTCGTTTTTATCTCCTGTATTTCTCTGGTCATGTCGTCGAGTCTCTTGTTATTTGTCTCCATAAGTAGTTGCACAAAACCTTTGTTGTTGGCTCAACAGTGCGGTGTACATCTGCTTCTGCTGACTCAACATCTCTGTTACTTGCGCTGCTGAAATATAATCCTCTTCTGCTTCAACATCCTCGTTTGCTTCTGATTTATTAGCTCTTTTCCCTCTTGGAGGCATTTTAATAGTTGTAGAATTTATTCAAAGACTTGAAAATGTAGACTTTACCTGCTCTCAGAAATGTCTGTATGATGCTAATCATAACGTGCAGTCTGTGTATTATTTATCATGGCTCATAAGCTGATTTCATGTTTTGTGTGCCTGTATGTAAACTATCAATGATTTCAGTGATTCTCAACAACTGCACACCTCCGCTCTGCAGCAAAGTTAGAAAATATTCACATATTCAAACACAAACAATGTCTCTCTCCAACTGTAATAAGGTAGACAACAAGATACAATTTAAGCTTCATCAAACAGGACCTCCTCCATGCTGCACAAACTGGTCTCTGTGTGCCTCCGGTTGTAAGATGAGTGCGCAGAGACTGTCTCGTGGAAGACAAGCTTGTTCTGATGAAAATTTGGCTGTAGCTTGTCTTGCTATGGTTGTAAAATGCATTGTATGTGTTTTAATAACATTTCCTTTATGACTTATTGATCCAAGAACTGGGAATCTTTCCAACTTTACCAAAATCTCAGCAGTATCTGTGGTCATTGTCCCAGCAACCTTCAGGGCACCCTGTAATTCACATCCTGAGTAGCAGGCAACCATATGGGAAAAAAAAGTGTACATGTGTACACACTGTCAAAACTGTCAGTACTCATTTATAAACATTTGTAAATGTTCCCAACTCTGGTGTGTGTGTGCCTCTGTATTATTTACATTATGGGGACCAAAACCTGTTAATGCACACATTGGGGGGAGTCGGCCACAAGGAAATCACTGAATTTTAGGGTGGCAACATGGATTAAGGTGGGGTGTTAGGCAAATAGTGGTTATGGTTAAGTCTACAGGAAATGAATGGAAGTCAATGTAAAGTCCCCAGAAGGAGTGAAAACACAGCATAAGTGTGTGTATATATGGTGCACATTACTTAGATTTAAAACAGTTTTTTTAAGGAAATCGATAAGTGGCATTACTTAGATTTAAAACAGTTTTTTTAAAGCAGACTAAAGTTCAGGGATCGATAAGTGGCAGAAAAGTACTAATAGTGTTAAAATGTCAAGCAATCTGGTGTTTAGTAAGAGACGCAGTACTAAAATCATACTGCATTCAGCTGCTTCTACAGTATTCTGCATCACTGAGAATAGCATGACTTTTGCATTTGCAGCATACAGTTAGTACTCAGTTGTCTATCTACTTTTGTGCATTTTTGTCTGTTTTTTTTTTTTTTACAGTGTCTCTATGAGAACTGGTTAATAAACCTCACATTTTTGGTAATTAGCAAAATCTGGTAAAAATAAGTTGGCATTGAATGTAATCTTGTTTTCTTAGATCTTTATCAGATAGTTTCTGATTTAAAGGAATAGTCTGACATTTTGTAAAATACACTTATTCACTTGATTGTGTTAAATGAGAAGAACTATGTCTTTCTCATTCCTGAGCATTAAGCTAGGAGCTAGAACAAGGCCTTACTCTGCCTAGGTTAGCATTAAGACCGGGGAAACTGCTTGCGCCGCTAATGCTAACAAATTAACTTGTTGTACTATTATCTATAGTATCTATTATACAGTATATCTTGACAAACAAATTTATTCTTTAACATACTACAAGAGATCATAGTGCACACCACTATTAGCTCATGAACGTTACAGCCTGTAACACCCCACAAAACCACAATTATTATTATTTTTAAACATTTGTATTGGTGTACAAATTCAACAAATAAGATACAAAGTTTTAATTGTGGAGCTTCAGCGGTGTTGGCACAGTTGGTGTCAGGCTAGTGGCTTTCCCCGGCTTATGCTATGCTAAGCTAAGCTAGTCACCTGCAGGCTCCTGTTCTATACCTCATGCAAAGATAAGAGTGATCTAACCATCTAAGACCATCTAACTTGAATTCATATAAACACATTTATAATGGTAAACCTTTCTTTTAAACAATACTTTTACCAATCATAAAAAGACTTTAAAAGTTGTTGTGGTGCTGAAACTCACTGATGCTATTATCAATATGACTACATTCACACTGCAGGCTGAAGTGACCCAAATCCGATCTTTTTGCCCAAATGCGACCCATATCTGATTTCATTATGACAGTGTGAACAGCACAAATCCAATTTTTTCAAATCAGGCCCAGGCCACTTTCATATGTGGTCCTAAATCGGATACATATCCGATGTTTTGCAATACGACTTCAGTCTGAACGGCCATGTCGCATTTCATGCGATTTTTATGTCATTGAAATGTGACAGACGTCACAATTCTGTGCTGGAGGAGGCGAGGCCATAAGCAATATTTGTGCTCTCCTTCTTCTTGATATTCTTCTTATTATTATTTCTTTATTTCGATTGCACATTAACTGGTACATCGCTACGCACATGCTATCATGAGCCGCATCCATTTTTATTTGCACAAACACAGTACGCTGCGTCTGGCGTCACGTCCTCTTCTGCGCATGCGAGTCACCTCAGGGCCGTATACTGTTCACACGAGACAGATGGCAGTTGCATTTAAATGACAGTGTGAACAACAGTGCAAAAAAATCGGATTTCGGCAAAAAATCCGATCTGAGCATTAAGACCTGCAGTGTGAACATAGTCTTTGTCTGAAAGGTCAGCAAGCCCTATATTTTGCTCACATTTTAGACTATATGCAACATGTATCATTAATGATGTCGGATTCTTTTATACTGGACTTTGACTGGTGGACAGTTTGACACCATGAATTTTTTGCATGTGCCTCTTCATCAGCAGCCTTTCAGTGAATAACTCATCACAATCCCCACATTTGTACGGTCTCTCCTCTTTATGTTTAGCTAGAACGTGTTTCCTCAAAGTTGAACCTCTGTTGAAGGATTTGTCACAGATGTGGCAACTGAAAGGCTTCTCACCTGTGTGAGTCCGTATATGTTCTGTCATATGCCCTTTCAGTTTGAAACACTTGCCGCAGAAATGGCAACTGTAGGGTCTCTCTCCTGTGTGCACTCTCATGTGGTTCTGCAGATTGCTCTGACAAGGGATGTGTTTGCCACATATGTGACAGTCAAAGTTTCCCTTGCCGTCATGTGACTTGCTTTCATGTGTCGTGAGGTGCCATGTAAGCAGAGATTTTTTGGTGAATATGTAGTTGCATATGTGGCAGCGGTATAATGTAGTGCTGGTCTTCTCTTCAGAGCACTTTGCTTCCTCTTGAGATGTTTGTAGTGGCTCTCTGTTCTCCTCTGCAGCTCTGCAGTCCTCTAACTGTTGCACTGTTTTGATGAGTTCCTTTGTTAATGCATCTCCATCATCACTGTCCTCTGCTGAATGTTGATCCTCGCACCCGTTTATCCATAGTTCCTCTTTCTGTTCATGCTGCTCCTCTTTAATCTGGGAGGGCCCCGGCTCATCCTCGCACACAGCTGGGCTCCACTCCTGCTGTTTAGGGGAAACCTCCTCTGTGGGTGCAGTTGGCTGCTTGGCATCTGCAAGGATGGAAACAGAAATGGATTTACACTTGTGGTACACAGCAAATACATCAGCACCAAAATAGCGCTTCCATCAATTCACATCTATCAGGACTTTTACCTTTGGATTAATTCTGATCAGCTGCTTCAAAGATACATCGGCTTCATGAAAATGATGCACGAACCTCAGACGGGCCACAAACTAACCATTTTCTAGCTTGTGTTTCAACAAAACATAGAAGTGATAATCAGAGTTTCATTTTGAGTGAATTTAAAGGACACACGTACTATATATCCAGATACATAAAGGTGTTTTGCTTTGTAACCACCTTCCAAACTACACAGGATACAAATCATTATGAAGCATAAGATTAAATGCCAAATTTTCACCACATAGTATCTGCACAAATTACTGCTGGAGTGTCTTCATGATCAGTTTGTATTGGCTATTAATAGCAAAGCTACAGATTATACAGACATTATTTCTTGTTAGTACTGAAAACATTATTGTTTACAAATCACATGAAAACATCTTCATATTCCAGCCTCCTACAGCAAATGTGCATCTGTTCCTAAGACATATTTTTAAAGACTGTATAGAGTCTCTAAAATTTGCTCCAGTATGAATAGACCTGTAGTGTATTATATTAGCAACTTGATGTTAAGGTACAACAAACATGTTAGCCAACAATGGTTATCTGGTCACACTTCTTTTAAAAAAAGTGCTCTACCAGTTTAGCAGTGAGCTCCTAGAAATATTATTATTATATATTATATCATTTTGGATAATTAAAAAATAAGTATCAAAACTGATGCACAAAACCAGAAATATCTAACTTTGCTTTCATGTCAGAATCTGGCATCTACATTACAACTAAGTTGCTGACAGTTCATCTAAAGTTGTCTTTCACTTGTATTCAGCTCCAACAGATGCTAGGTACATGCCAAGTCTCTTTCATGATCATTCCTCAGTCCTTGATTCTTGCTTGACACAAACATCGTTCTGAATGAGGGAGGATCAAAAATGCCCCAAGACTGTTATTTCTGCTCTGAGGAGTGAAGACTGGGGAGTGATGAGGCTGCCTGGAGGAGTCATGAGTGAGGAAACAAGAGACCATCCTTTGCTGAAATCTATTCAGGACCATCATGACCCTTTATCAGAATTCAGCTGGTGATTGGACGCTTCAGATTAAGTCTCTTAAAACGTGCTTCCTCACATTTTTTTCCTTGCATCTTACTAAGTCCTAAGTACTAAGAAAAAGATGTGAAAAGATGTAAGAGAGGGAAACACTGGTGCCTTGGCACCCACTGATTCAAGTGACATTATTTGAGGACATTTATCAGATTTCATACTGCTCCATCTAGATACACAAAGGGTTTTATGCAGATTTTCTAAGACATATTCTGTATTACCCCCAACACATTTTTTACTACAGCTTTGTGTAGTAAAAATTGGCATATTGGAGTTCCCTTTTAGTCACTTAATCCTGTTTTACTACTTCTTTGGTTGAGCATTTCAAGTTTGTTGTACCTTTAGGCGCACATCCATCTGTGTTACTGTGCATCTATACATTACTGCAGCAAGGTGAGAATTTTAACTGTTGGTCAGCAAAAACAAGATTTTCAGTTGTTAGGCTGTGCTTTAATAACCCAAATTAAGTGATCTTTATCAGTGATGCGTTGTAAATTTAATTTGAACTCGATAAGATTGCCATTTTTGCCCATTAATCTGCACTCAGTAAGCCTTAATGACAAAGTGAAAACATGTTATTATTCAGCTTTGCAACTTTATTAAAATCAAAAACTGAAATCTCCCATTTCCACAGGTATCCAGGGCCTTAATTCAATACTTTAGAGAAGCCCCTGTGACAGCAATTACACCTTTGAGTCTTCTTGTTTAGTCTACAAACTTTGTACACCTGGGTTTGGCCAGTTTATTCCATTCTTCCTGCTAGATACTCTTAACCTCCTCCTGACTGGATGCAAAGTGGATCTGAACTGCCGTCTTCAAGTTTCTCCACAGAGGTTCTGTAGGGGTTAATTCTGGGCTCTGGCTGGGCCAGTCAGAGATGGTCAGGGACTTGTCTTGGCTGTATGCTTCAGGTCACTGTTGTGCTAAAAGGTGAACCCTCACCCCAGTCTCAGGTCTCTGCACTCTGGAGCAGGTTTTCTTCAAGGACCTCTCTGCATTTGGCTGCAGACATCCTTTAGTTCTGATCAGTGTCCCTGTCCCTGCTGCTGAGAAGAACTTCCATAGCATGACAACACCATGCTTCTTCAGTGTAGTTTGACAAGAAAAACTGGAAATTTTATCTGTCTCAAATCAACACAGAGTGTGGAAAAGTGAAGGGGTCTGAATACATCCCATAGGGAGTGTACTGGTATTACATTTTAGAAAACATTGTAAGCAATGGATTGCAAGCCAATAAAACAAAGTCACACACAGACTAAAGGCAGAATTTAAGTACATGAACGATATTGACAATGAAAAAATCTGCAATACGAAATGTATCACAAGTTATGAGGATGTAACTATATATGTAACTTTGCGATATTGCAACAGAAATATTTCTCTTTACCATCATGGGACTATGATAATATCTACCCAGATTTAAATATGATTATTTCACTAGTATAACTGTGTTCAGGTCACAGAATTTGAAACTGACAAAGCATATGCTTCATCAGACTTTTACAGCTGTTGTGTGGCAGATGTCCAGTTTCCAGTCAAGAAATGACACAGGAGGAAAGGAAACTGACAATTACTGCCGGACAAAGGCCACATAAAGGTGAGATTTGTGCTTTACTTGAGATGATTTTCAAACATCATGGTTTACTAAAAAAAACAAAACAAAACAAAAAAAACAAAGACTTGAAGAGTGGTGAGAGTGGTTACTATAGGTTGGTTTATCCTTTGTGCATCCAATTTGTTTGTCCATTTAAATTGTAGCACACAGTTGTGTCCTGACTGTTTCTGCGTGATGTATCCAGGACTGTCTCAGTCCTAAATGTGGCTAGTTTTGCCTTCATCGGGTGGTAGTATTTGCAAATTGTTGAAACTTCTTGAAACAGGAAAACTGAAATGCCACACAACAGCTCTAAAAGTTGGTGATGGAGCATTCACTGTCATTTTACAATTCTGCAACTAGCATTCAATGTATACTAACGAGATAGCAAAATTCTATATATCGATACATCCCTAGTCAACTGTTGGAAAACCGTGAAAAAATTAATTGTGGTCAATAATGAAAACCCTCAAGATGCATTTTGTTTACTGTAACTGTACACACACGTTGGCAGTTGTCTAACTATAAACTTTGTACAAACTGTATATTTCTTCTGAATATGCTACATGCTAGATTTTAAGCAGATAGCAATTAGTATGAAGTAGTAACTATGAACAGTATGAGTTGTATTATTGTATTGAATTACAAGAGCTAATCTGGGGAAGCATGTCAATCAAAAAGTCATAAAATATAAACCGACAAACAATTGCAGGGCTCCACACTGCGAATGATCAGTTGCATTTTGTGATCAAATCTTAGATCAAATCTAAGGTGTGACTGACTTTTTTTCAAAGGTCGCACTGCATACCGACTGGAAATGGTGAACAGATGTAACAAATTCTGCGAACACAGCATTTACAGTATCTCACAGAAGTGAGTACATCCCCTCACATTTTGTAAATATTTAAGTATATCTTTTCATGTGACAACACTGAAGAAATGACACTGGGCTACAATGTAAAGTAGTGAGTATAAAGCTTGTGTAACAGTATAAATGTGCTGTCCCCTCAAAATAACACAACACACAGCCATTAATGTCCAAACTGCTGGCAACAAAAGTGAGTACACCCCTAAGTGATAATGGCCTGCAGATAGACAGCTGTTCTGACAAGGCTAGAGTCAGTGTGGATTGAAGTTCTTCTGTCTAGTGAAGTCCCAGTTTGAAGTTAGTAGTGCCTGAAACCCACTATCAAGTCCTTCTTTAAGCAGTAGGCTACTACTGCTCATTTTAGCCCAGAAATATGCAGACACTAGCCAGATGAGTGAGAGAGCTGAACTGTCGTCAACTCCAACAAAGACATCACCAAACATCAGAAGTTATTCTTCAAAAGAAAACAGGCTACCAATAGGCTAAATCACAAACGGCAAAGCATGCACACAATTCATCGGATTATGCTCCAGCTGAAATAACCTAATTTTCAGCATTATCATCATGTTGACTGCTAGGCTATAGAGCACTGCAGTGACTCCACAAAACGAGGTGGAAACTTGTTCCAGAAGTGTTTTTCCCATTTATTGTGTTTCATAAGTCTCCCTCTCTTTGAATTTTATTATAAACATAGGCTATGCATACTGGATGGTAAGGTTATATAAAATAAAAAGTCACTTCCAGCTTTTCCCGTCTAGGGGTCGCCACAGCGAATTGTCACACTGACGACTCGCATGTTGACATTTGGCATGTGTTTTATGCCGGATGCCCTTCCTGATGCAACCCTGACTCAAACCCGGGCCGCAGCAGCGAGAGCGCTGCGCCTTAACCACTAGCCTACCAGGGACGGCCACCAGGTTATTTAAAATAATTTGCAAAAAATACAGATTCTTTTTCATTATACTGTAAAACAACGGTGGTGCTACCAAAGCTGGCACTGGTGCCACCGTCTGTGAGGCTTAGTGGCACCAATGACCCCAGTATGAAGTGCTAGTCTGGAGCCCTGAATTGCCCTTGTATTTGATTCAGCACATGACATCTGCTACACCAGCAAGGTTTTACACTGAGAAGGTGATGCCATGGACCGTCTTCATGTGCTGTTTAAACCCAACAAGCAGAGGAAAGCGCTGGCTGCAGTACATGCAACTGAACGCCATGTTCTCCCTGTGTTTGATCCTGACATGTTTACTCATGGTCGAAAAGCGGTTGAATCTTTTCCCACAGAGGTAGCAGTTGTAAGGCCTTTCCCCAGTGTGAGTCCTTATATGTTCCTTCATGTGGCCTTTCACTTTGTATCTGTTACCACAAATGAGACAGGCAAATGGTTTCTCACCGGAGTGTGCTCGCATGTGAACGATCATTTTACTCCTGCTGTCTGTTATTCTACCACAAACAAAGCAGCTGAATTCTTTGTTGGTAGGCTTTGGTAAACTTTTTGTTGCATGAGCTGCAAGATGCAATTTTAACTCAACCTTTTTGAGAAAAGGCTCAGAGCAAATATTACAAAAAAACATGTTTTTCTTTTTTGTATATTCAGGAGATACTCCACAAGATGACAATGGTTGGTCATGCTGTGTTGGCATCTCATATTCTGTGTGCTCTCCAACTGTCACAACTTGAGTTAGGTTGTCTGGCATCTGATTTTCTTCATGTTCTCCAATTGTGCCTACTTCAGTTAGTGTGTCTGTGACGCTGCTGTACGCCGGACACACAGGTGTCTCCACAGTCCCAGTCCAGGGCTCAGTGTGTTCCACTTTAATTGGCAGGATGCCTGGTTCCTCCTTGTCCTCACTGGGAATACATTGCTTCTCTGTCTGCTGCTCCTGTTCACAAACCTCCTGTGTCGGTGTGGGCAAATCGATCTGCCTTGTATCTGTAACAGTGGATAGGAAAATATTTTTGGTAGCAGCCAGAAAAATCACTTCTGTGATCACACATGAACTAGATGTTGAGAGTGATTCCAGGCGATGACGCTCAACCTAACAGCAGCAGAGAAATCTAATGCAGGTTAAGGTTTGATAACGATGAGTAAAATAAATCTGCATTTCCAGCACACCAACATTAGAAAACACAATAGAGTGCCTGACCTGAAAGTGTCATTCACAAACTCACGTGATTACTGCATTCATTATTCACAGTATCATAGTCAGGCCTTAACAGTTATGTAAGGAACAGACATTTGTGCAGAACCTGACATCTTATTTATGAGGTTGCACTATTAAAAGCTGGTGACTCTAGTAAATTATTTAATAAAATATCACACTGCTTATAACTATGATGATGTTATTTAAGCAAATACTAGTGACTGTATGTTATGTGAGGTGGTGGTCAAATTTCCATATGAGTCTATTGCTGTTTCTCTCTGAGAATGTTTCTCAACCTAGACAGGTCTCAAAGACTAAATGCTATATAAAAGGAATCAAAGTGATCACAGTAGAGCAGGTAGTAATCATATATCAAGGTACATGAGCAAATGGCTCCTAACTGTGATTGGCTAAACACTCACATACAGTGCATCCATACTCAAAAGGCAACTCCCAGTCTGTATTCTATTACATTAATGGAGTTTAACGGTGCTTTCATACCTGCTTTGTTTAGTCCAGCTGAAATAGCTGCTTGATATACAACTATTTTGAGTTCTGTGTGGAATGGATCAGATTTGGCTTTTCTCTGCTGTGTTGTGTTGTTCCAATGCAAACAAAAGAAATAAACATGAGAATACCAAAGAATTTGTGATTGCAACATTTTTTGGGAGAAGTGTTATCTGACAGAAATGTAGGGGTAGTAATATTTATGGACATGGCTACCATTAGGTTTATCCACTTGCAGAGCGTTCCATATATATCCATGCTATATACAGCATGCTGACCTTGGCAACAGCTGTATTCTAATGTTAGCTTAGCCAGCCTTACAAGCTTGCTAATAACTTACTAGAAGAGATGGATCTCCACGACTGACAGAACTGTGTTAAAAAACAAACACAGAGAAGGAGCTGTTCACACACACTCCATTGTCATGGTTGTCAGGTGTTTGTGTGTGTGAGAGAGAACTACAGTGGAGCAAGGAGGGACTGAGCAAATACATGCGCTATGCACGGTACTACACTGAAAAGACATTCAACCTATTTTAAATCAATATGTGGTGGTCAATGTTGATACTGTGGCAGCCCGCCACAAATAAATCAATCTATGGGAAACTGTGAAGTGTGACATTTTAACTGAAGTCCTTTCCACAGAAGGAAGATTAAAAAGTGGTGGGGACACCGTCTATGCTAATTTCACCCTCATACTCCACCATGCTGGCTGCTGCTCTTGTTTGGTTGTGTACCGATATCACAAGGCAGGTTTCACCTCGACAAAAAATACTGTCACGTTTTAATATTGTGAGATGATAGACTCAGGAGGCCACATTCTGTAGCACAGAGAGTGTAACACAGAATGAGGCAAAACCATCACTAACACACAGTCATTAGCAGACTAACATTGGCATTTCAATTTTGTACCTTTCTATTTCATTATGCTGGTTAATTTAGAGTCATTCCAAGTGACTGTAACATTAGTGTTTTGCTATGCTGGTTAATTTAGAGTCATTCCAAATGACTGTAACATTAGTGTTTTGTTGTCAGATTAGCAGAAATCAGTGTGTTTTCCTGGATTAGCAAATTAAGTCATTTTGCTCAGTTTGCTAGTTTTTGCTCAGTTTTGGTCCAGGCCACATAGTTTGTTTATGATGGACATAAAAATAGGGACTTTGTTCAACTATCAAAGCATAACGTGTAATTTCTCGTTTCACATATAACTCATGTTTTTCCTTATAACATTATCTGTGCCAAGCATTGAACACTGAACACAATGCAGTAGTGGCTAGAACATTAGCAATGTATCAATAATACTGGGACAAAACATTCCTTTGTATAATTTGCTTGTGTTACTGCCTTAGGTAAGAAAAAGGATCTGTGTCACTACAATGTCACCAAAAACCATGAGCTCAATGGACTACATTCTGTAGACATTAATATTGCTGATGAACTGCCTGACTCCAGAGTCTGTTGCTGGCTGTTGTTATCACATATGACCTAGTTTCACAGAGGTGGCAAGGGTGGCAAGGAGGGAGCAGAGAAGGGAAAAAGTTAGAGGTGCTTTAACAAAAAACAAACAAACAAAAAAAGCTTCCATAAGCCAAATGCAGTGAGGCCATAAGATTCCAGGCAACACCAGCATTCATCACAGTTCGCATCATATGACTGAATATTCCCCATGTAGTCAATGATTTACAAGCATTCAAGCAATCAAAACAGTTGTATGACTCTAGACTTGAGTGACACTATGTATTCAGTCTGGGTTTGGTTACATTTAATGACAGTATTTTGCATTGATATTTGTGTGCTTTCCAAGCAGTTCTGTATTCGTAAATGCCAAGTCAGACACATCATACTGTAGCTTTCAGACAAAAAAGGGTTTTTACAAGTTGGAAACTTATAGTTACAAAAACTCTGATACAGGGTTCCAGACTAACATTTCATACTGGGGTCACTGGTGCCACTAAGCCTCGCAGATGGTGACACTACCTCTGTTTAACAGCATAATGCATAAGAATCAGTATTTTTTGCAAATTATTTTAAATAACCTTACCATCCAATGTGAATAGCCCAATATTTATGAAGAAATTCAGAGAAAGGGAGATTTATGCAACATAATGACTGGGAAAATCACTTCTGCAACAAGTTTCTACTTCTTTCTCCGTAGTCACTGAGGTGCTCTATAGCCTAGCAGTCAACATGATAATGATGACACTGATGAAGATTAGGCTATTATATTTTAATTTAAACATAAACCGATGAAATGTGTGTGTGTGCTTTACCATTTGTGATTTAGGGTATTTGTAGCCTGTGTTTTTCTGAAGAAGAATTGCTGCTCTTTGGTGATGTCTTTGTTGGACTTGATGCATAGTTCAGCTCTCTCACTTGCCTGGCTAATGTCAGCTGTCAGCAGGAGGACAGTATGGTCTTCACCAGGCTGATTGGCAGCAGAAATGTACTGGACAAACTGTTTCCATTTTAGCTCATCAGCAGTGTTTACATTTTTCCAAATAGCCTTGTGTAGAATATGATTTGAGCCAATAAGGACTGAACAAAAATAAATTGAAAATCTAATATAATAATTTAAAACTAGCTAGGTGAATAAGATTTTATGAGGGACTATGCAACACTCAAATCCTGGGGATAAAATGCATTGTAAATATGCACATATGTAAAATCTTGTTCTTGATTTCTCTCAAATAGTTTATATTGTCTTGTTTTAGGTATTTTTGAGTGGTTTTTCAGAGACCCTTATGGCTGAAATAGAGATAAATCCCCCATTGCGGGATTAATTGTGGGAGGATCATTCTTGTTCTTGATTGTCTCTCAAATACTATATTCTGTCTGGTTTTAGGTATTTTGGAATTTGTTGGTGTGTGTGGTGTTTGTTCTTATGGTGTTTTATTGCTGCTCTCTATTGCTGCTGGAACACAGGAATTTCCCCATTGTGGGATCAAAGTCCTACCAACCTACCTACCTAAAACAAAAGTTTCTCCACTTTAATTTCACTTTTCAATTTTAGTCACTTTTTCCAGTTTTGCTGCTCAGATTTTCAGTTTCACTGACACTTTTTTTTTTGTTTCTCTACTCAATTTTTCAATGTCCATTTTTTTGTGTTGCTTTTTTCAGTTTAAGTTCTTACGCAAAGCTCTCGTGTGGGCGGGTGTTACAGGGCTGCCTCCTCATTGGTCAGCAGCTTTTGTACTGACAGCCATTGGGCAGGAACTGGTGCAACTCTATTTATCTTCCATCTTCCGTGTGGCTCTATAATACATCTGTGCGATGGGTGCAGTTACTAGAAATGGGTGGCCAAAAAACAGTAATCACTGTTTTACTTGGGTTAAAACAACTTAATGTGACTGTAAATATACAGATTGGCAGCATATGTAGAGTGAATGTGGCGTGAATCTCTGTGGCACCCACATTAGCTGATTAGCTTCCACAGTAATGTAAATGTAGAGAATGTGGAGTTTTCGTCAGGCTGTATTGAATTTTGCATAATTGCACCATTTTGGGAGCTCCAATATATTATCCATCAAAGATACTGTATATACTACATACAGTTCAAGTCAGACAGAAGATGACACACATACACCTTAGCCAAATACATTTAAACTTTGTTCTTCACATCTCCTGACATTTAATCCTATAAACGTCCCTTGTCATGGGTCAGTTAGGATCACTACTTTAAAGAGCCCTTGACCTGCTCATTTTGCTCATTTCCAGCCATTTCATGTTTAATCTTGGGTACCTCTAGATTAGCACAACACCCCTCATAACTCCAAATAGTCTATAATTATTTCAGAATGATAAAAACAGAGCCTCTTCATAAAAACGACAGGAGTTCGTGAACACGCACAACTCCTGTTGCCGGTGAGTGGACAGCACAATGAACTGCAATGGCATAAATATGAATGTCTCCTCCATAGGTAAACAATGGCATATGTACCGACGAAAAGAGATGTGTAACACTCTAAACAGAGCAGGTAATTGAGAAACCCCATATTTTAACTGGCATAGTAACTTCTCCAGCCTTACAACAATTCTCTCTAAGGTTAGAGAAACAAGGCATTAAGAGACATGCAACGTGTGCTTTTTTTTTTTTTTTTTTTAAACTTACCGTTAACTCCCACCAAGTAGTGGAAACATCGCTCACTTTCAAGTAGCTCCAAGGTCAGTAAATACAACCAGTGGTCACTGCATCTTACCCCACACGACCACATACAGTCCCAAAGTAGTGAAATTAATTCAGGTAGCACAGTACCAACAATAACATCATGGGTCATTACAATCCGCTCGCCAACCCGCAACACATCACATGCAGCAGACACACTGGCCTCAAGCAGTCAAAACAAACAGTTACTGTGCTCCAGGGGAATCCAGCATTGATGAGCTGATCATTCACCACCGTGGGGTCTGCTTGTAGGTTAGACCTGGTCGGGTAAAACGGAGTCCCTGTACAGAAATATTCCTGGACATGCAGTAACTGCAAGCTGTGTTTTTCTTCCGACCTCTGGTCAGCATGAGGTAAAATATATCCACAAAACCATGTGCAGCCAAAAAATTCCACTTTTAAAATGGCACCGGTTGATGTCAGGCAACTTCACATGAATGTGCAACTGCCTGGAGATTATGACCATTCAAGGAAATCCATCACATAAAAGTTGCTTCTGCATAGAAATACTAGAACATACATACACCCCATTTTTTTGTGCTTTGTCATGTCTAAGATGATAATCCACCATTGTAACATTGTAGATAAGTCAAAAAACAAAAAGCATGGGCTTTTTAAGAATGTGAAACATCAGAATAATAGTAGAGAAAAAGACTGATTTCAGCTTTTATTTCTTTCATCACATTCCCAGTGGGTCAGAGGTTTACATACACTCCATTAGTATTTGGTAGCACTGCCTTCAAATTGTTTAAGTTGCATCCAACATTTTGGGTTATGCAGCTACAACCTGTAGTCTGCCTTTTTTATGTCAGTCTTCTTCCTTGCCGAGAAGCCTTTCATCACATGACTGCCATTATGAATATAATCATTATACAAAGTCTATTTCAGAAGATTGCAATAATATTCCACATTCAAAACTGTAGAAATGACAATGGACTTCAGCATCACTGTAACAACAGCGGAGATCTTCGAGTTTCTGGGCTCCACAGTCTCTCAGAACCTGAAGTGGATGTCCAACATCAGCACCATCATCAAGAAGGCACAGGAGAGGATGTACTTCTCCCATCTAGACCAGTGTATCGGGATGAGATGCAGGAGTTAAAACTGAACAGATTTAGCAGTTTATGTTTGAGCCTCATTCACCCATTACAGAGCAGTACTGTATAAAAGAGATACAAGTAAAAGGGGCAAAAGCATTAGTCTAGCTGAGAGTTTTGATAGTATGTCAACAGGCTGTTTGCATGCAGTTGGACTACTAATAGTGATCCAAACATAGCATTTTAATTTGCTGTTAATACTCCAAAGTGTCTACCATCCCATAATGTTTGATAGTATATCAGTATTTTTTTATTTTCCCAGATGATCCAAAACAATCTAGTAAAGTTGCCTTGCTTTATTAGCAGCTACCAAATGTAAATGTTAATATTCCATTCCAACAACAGTACATCTATACATATCTACTACATGTCTTATATGATCTCCTAACACTGAATAATATGTCAGTATTTTTTATCTCAGTCGATCCAAAATGTAGCGTTAATCTAATGTTGGTAGCTAACACAGAAGGATGCTGTCAGCACTCGGTTCAGTGGTGAACCAAATGTTGCCTTCCCTGTCATTTAGGCCTATCTGTGCTTTGCTGTTAATACTCCAGCAGCGGTGTTTCACACTGTCTCAAAATGTTTGCCAGTATGTTAGTACCGTATCTGTTTGTTTTTGCTTACCTCTCAAAATGTTTGCCAGTATGTTAGTATCTGTTTGTTTTTGCTCAATGATTAAGAAAAACGCAATCTGGCAACAGAGAACCTGAAGAATGGCATTTTTAGCAGAGGCTAAGTTAGCAAGAGGCTAACCATTAGCTTTAGCAGTGAGACAAACATAGCTTAGTTGTTAAACATCAGTAACTAATTGCACATCTCATAACATTCAATATGATGTCAGCATCTCTTCATTTTTTCAGTTGAACTACAACCTCACAGTAACGTTAACATAAGACTGGGAGCTTAAGTGTTATTAGCAGATGGCTAAATGCAGCCCTCAGGCTGCTACCAGAAGCCAAAACCATAGCTAACCAGCTGCTAATAATGATGCATGTTTCACACTAGCTCACAGTGTTAGCTTAATAGTAATTATATAAATTGTATAAAGAAGCTCCAGGGTTTGGTTTATATCCAAAAATTGTGCAATCTAGCATATTTGCTGTCAACAGAAACAACTTTTGCCACCTGGTGCTGAAAAGTTAGTTCTGGCTGCTGAGCCCAGAGGCTTCAGATTTCTCCTGAACTCCAGAAAACCCAAGAACCAAATCTGGCTGTCCAAATTTGTCGTCACAAATCAAGTCTGCCCAAGCCTCTTTCAAACTCGGATTTTTTTGGGAGGAAACAGATATCCGTCCCCTTCAGCTGAGGAATGTAAAAACACCCTGTTAGTAACAAACTATGCATCTACAACTGTCAGTATAGTGGAGGAATGATATTAATGGGGTATAAAAATATGAACTTTTTTTTTTGAGTGGAGTGGGTCTTTAAAATGTATATAACATATTAGCTGAGCACTACAATTCTTGAAGTTGTTACTCCTGTTGTTTTAAACATAGTACAGTGTCTCTCAATGAATAATGCAAGCATCATCCATCTGTCTATCCAAGGTGGTCCTTCAATTCAGCCTCTTTGTCCATAGAAGAACATCAGGTAGAAGAGTCTGGCTCCTGTCACTGCTCAGTTGAGGGCACCTCTCTGTAGTTTACCTTTGTATAATAGAAAGCACAGTTCAGAAGAACATGAGACAGATGATGCTGTAAGTCACTCCTCAAAATTTAACTATTTTATACCAAGTAAAAGCAAAGAAAATATACAAGCGCAAGCAGTAATCAGTGATGTATTCCCTTGATTTGCTACTCAAACTACCTATTGGTATGTTTAAGACATTTGGTATCAATGAATGCTGTGTCACTTATCAATATTGTCCTCTATCTGTGGTATTATCTAAATGTAAAAATTAATTAAGTTTCTTTTTTTATCTACAACAATAGCTGGAGTGGAGACTGTCATCAAAAATAATCCCAAAACCAATATGGAAGACGTGTTGACATAACAGTCCTTTAACAGGAACACAGATTTTATATATATATTAGATTGTCATATTCATTGCAGCACCATCAAAATTTCCAGTAAAAAATGTAGCAATTATAGAAAATGAGCAACCTGCAGCCTTGCACCCTGTGTTAGGTGCAGCTATTGTAATACTTGGAATGTGTTGAATATTACAGCTATGGCTGCATCATCGATATGAATAACAGGCCATCAAGTGATTACATTTGTTCTGTATTATGCTGCATGACTATATAGTACTTTAGAATACTAGTATTTCTCAGCAGGCAGAGGTTATTGCCAAAGTCACTGACAGTAACCCACTGTGGCTATTGCTATTAGCTAAGCTAAAGCTAGAAAGCATGTTACTAACATGACATATAATACAGTGGTGTGAGTTCCTTACCTGATTTAGTAACACCAGAAGAAGTGTGCCCAACAGCAGACACAGATGCGACAGATGTGTCACAACACGGTCAGTTGTTTTCCAGGCAGCTTCCAAGTCTATGCATGAGTATATTTAGACAGTTACCATTACTGTGGAAGCTAATCGACTAATGTGGGTGCCACAGAAATTGTCATGGATACTTGCCACATTCACCCTGTACATATGCTGCCAGTCTGTATATCTGCAGTCAAAAAAAGTTGTTTTAACGGGAGTAAAGGGGCGACTACTGTATTTTGTTCACTCATTTCTAGTAACTGCATTCAAAGCATGGATGTATTATAGATCCACACAGGAGATGGAAGATAAATAGAGTTGCACCAGTTCCTGGCCAATGGTTGTCAGTAGAAAAGCTGCTGACCAACGAGGAGGCAGCCCTGTAACACCCACCTGCGAGAACTTTGCGTAAGAACCGAGATGATATTTTAACAGTATTTTTAAGAAATCTTGAATGATAAAATATAACTGAAAAAGCCTTATTTGTCTGAAAGTCACAACATGCAAAACAATGCAAAGAGATTTTGAAATGTTTTAACTAATCTGGTAATGACTGTCACTTCAGTTCTACTTTCTGAGTATGAATTATCATATGCAGTAAAAGACAACCATATGCAAGCACTGTAAAAGGTTTGGCCACAAACCCATTTGACTGGCTTCTCTCTTGTATGATTTAATGAATCTGTCCCTGCAGAACTCCGATGACACCTCTATCAGAATCAAATTTATTGCCAAATAAGTTGAAGAATAAGAATAGCTTTTTCCATCTGCTATCAGGCTTTCTAATACTAAATTACACTGCTCTGTTGGTCTGTTACATTAGTACAGTTACTGTAATATGTTCTGCTACTTACATCTGTAGATTTTTATGGGCTGAGTATGTCCACTCGAATTATCAGGTCACATTGGTTTAATTTACTGTGTAAATTTATTGTAAATACGCATATAAGGCAAATAGTCTGCATTTTCGATTATTGTACCCTATTTTAATCTTAATTTTATTTTCTTCAATTATTTTATTTTAGTACTTGGTTTTAGTAATATTATATGATACTATATGACTGAATGATTGTTATATGTTACTTGCTATGTCTGTGTTTTTATTTGTGTCTATGTATGCACCAAATCGCCAAGGCAAATTCCTGATAATGTGAACTTCAACTTTACTTATTTGGCAATAAACTTGATTCTGATTCTGCAGATTGTCCACAGATTTTGGAAAGAAAGTAAACACTCAGAATTCAAGCATGCGTTTGCCCCTGCCTGCATGTGCGCAACACTTGTATGAGGCTGTGAATGTTTTTGTCATTTTCGATGTCAAGAATCCGACATTCACCTCTACTTCACACTTTGACTGGCTAGTTGCACATCTGTCTAGTGCTTCTTTTTCATTCCTTACACATTCTCATGCCAACCCAGGTTAATGTATGTCAACCTTTTAGAGCTGTTCTCCTCAATAACCTACGTGAACAACCCACAAAGATAATTTAACAAAGATATTCATGTCTCCTGACCAGACTGTCTGAAAGCGCTCCATTCCTTTTTTAAACACGGTGGTCGGTCAGTAGCCTACGTCAAAGTAAAGTCAACTTTGTATTTCAGTGGCCATGTGTCCTTAAATTTTATGCTGGTGGAAATTCCAACAAATGTTCACACTTTGTGTATCTTGAAATGTTGAAGAATTAATCTCTCAAATTTAAAAGTTTGTATACAGTGATTTCGTTTACCTTGCTTAAGATTATTTTAGTTCCTTTAATGCACTTTTGTGTTGGCAGCAAAATTTATATTTTCTTTTACATTACAAGCAAAAAAAAAAAAAAAAAAAATCACTGCAGAACTCCACAGATTTCCATTCTGAATAATCACAGAAAACTGTATAAAAAAATCCACTGATTCTGTTTGGGCCTGCTTATAACTGTCCATGAGCTTCTAACTTCTATCTGAAGTGTGTGTGACCTTCTATGATACTTTCACTCTCCCTGCACCACACCGGGCGGCAACATGATCCAGCAAAGGTGCTGCCTTGACCAATCACATACCAGGGATAATTGGGATGTGGGCACCCATGGGAAGAAGACTTTTGATTACCTTGTTAGCATGAGCATTCACTGCTATTCAGTGTCAAATTTGGGCCAAAATTAACACCACCACAACGACACGCCATGCAGTTTCGTAAGTACGTAATGTTAAATGTTTTTTTTTTTTTTTTTTATCTACCAATGCCGACACACTGGTGCTAAGGTAGAGTAGGCTATGTTAGCAACATGGCTAACCAAAACGCAATGGAAATTCGTGGGCTGGAAACATGAATGAAGCCACCCATGTCGACTTGTCACAGCCGTATCATACATGCCCACAACACTCCCCCTGCAACCCATCACCCCCCAACCAAAGCAGCCCTGTGCATTAAAACACAACAGGGAGTTGTGATTTTGCTAGACTAATGTCAGTGTACGGTCCACAGTTCATCATACTGGCTGCTGCTCTGGTTCCGTTTTGTACGGATATTGTGAGACAGCTTTTGCGCCTTGATGAGAAATATAATCATGTTCATCACACTCCTACTTGAAAGCACTGTTTTATCCACTCAAGAATAAAATAGTGACTTAATGCATTTGAAAATCAACAGAGCATTTGTGCTTTATCAGGGCTCCAGACTGTGAGTGATCACTCACATTTTGCAACCAAATTTATTTAAGGTGCGACTGACTCTTTTCAAAACAAAGGTTGTGACAAAATACAAAGCTTATGCACAGATGATGCTCTCACTGTAAAAATAGTGGACAGATGTAACAATCTCCACAATACCGTGATCACAGTGTTTATCTCAAGGACTGTCACTCGCTCATCTCATGAGGCAGAGACTTCCAATCTATCAAATGGTTCTATCCACACTGATTCTGAGACACATACGTCATCCCTGGATGCCTTTTTACCCTTCAAGTTTATTTTTAATTTGGTGCATCTTAAATGTAATTACCACAGACAGCTGCTTAAATCAGGTAGATCACCTGTTGGCCTAATTATGTGTTAGAAGTTTTTTTACTTGAACTCATCGGTTTGTACTTCAGTTGAACTATGATAGACTAATCATCATCATCAGTGTCCTCGTTATCATCATGTTGACTGCTAGGCTATAGAGCACTACAGTGACTACCGGTACATAAAAAGCACTGCAAACTTGTTCCAGAAGTGATTTTTCCATTTATTGTGTTCACTAAATCTCCCTCTCTGAATTTCATCATAAATACAGGCTATGCACATTGGATGGCAAGGTTATTTAAAATAATTAATGAAATATAGCTATTAAGCTTTTAAACTGTGCTACCCCATATGTTTATATAGGTAGAATTTTCTGATGTTGCTAATCAAGCTATCAAATTGTGCTGACTCAGAGACGCACATAATTCCTGGACCCCTTTTTTACACCAAGTTTATTTTTTCTTTGGTGCATCTTAAATGTAATTACCACAGACAGCTGCTTAAATCAGGTAGATCATCCATTAGCCTATTTATGTATTGGAAGCTTTTTTCTTTAATCTCTTCTCATGGATCAGGCTCCTGGTGTCACTGTGAGCTTTCTGGTTTTACTTTCCCCCTTCCAAGACAGGGAAATTAATAAAATAAATAAATCAGAACACTTAGACACTGCTGATTTCTTGCTGAAGAAGCCAACATAGAAACAATTTTTGTCTAGTACATTTCTGCTGTCAGTCAGCCTGGTGAAGACCGTACTGTCCTCCTGCTGACAGACAGCTGTTCTGACGAGAGATGCTGCATGGAGGTCGGAGTCAGTGTGCACTGCGCATATGCACCGCTAACATCGAGTGAAGTCCCAACTTCATTCGATGAAACCCACTAACAATCCTTCTTTGAGTAGTAGGCTTCTACTAACATTAACCCAAAAATGAGTTGGCACTAGGGGAGTGGGAAAGCTGAACTGTTCATGAAGTCCAACACAGACATCGCCAAAGAGCAGAAATTCTTATTCAGAATAAAATGGGCTACACATAAATCACATACACAGAGGGCAAAGCATACGCACAATTCATTGGTTTATACTTAAGTTGAAATATAATAGCCCTTTTCCCCCTACCATTATATTGGGGGAACCCCCCTGAAGGTCAAGTTAATTTTATTTTCTATATAGCGCCAGATCACAACAGACAGAAGTCATTCAAGGTTACCTTTCCTATAGAACAGGTCTCTACCTTGTTCTTTTAATAAACAAACTAAATAGCCTTGTGTTATTTATCTTATTTACATGACGGCATGTCATTTCTGCCCCCCCCCCCAAAAAAAGCTGTAAACTGAATAGCCTAATCTTCATCATCATTATCATATTGACTGCTAGGCTATAGAGCACTTCAGTAACTATATACAAAGAGCTGAGAACTTGTTGCAGAACTGACTTTCCCATGTCTGAATTTCATTATAGGCTATGTGCATTGGATGGTAAGGTTATTTTAAATAATTTACAAAAAGTACAGATTCTTTACATTATGTTGTAAAACAAAGGTTGTGACACTAAATCTGACACTGGTGCCACCATCTAAGGAACTTGGTAACACCAGTATAAAATGTTAGTCTGGAACCCTGTTTATTGAACCATTTAGCCTGTTGTTTTACAGTTTAAGCTTTAAAACACTGAACCAAGTTGGATTTACTTCCTTTAAGCAAGGCGTTTTAGTGTTGCTAATTGTGACTCAGTGTCATCCACGTGTTACTCCTGTGTCTTTCCCAAGGATAACTGTTTTCATCATCATCTTATTGCACATCATTTGCAAACAGGCATAATCTGAAGTTTACGACACAACATACAACTAATCAAAGCTAAAATAGAGCATTACTCAGTCACACAACTGGCAGTTAGTGCAGATTTTTATGTTCACACACGTTGTTTTATCTACATAAAATAGAGTACTTTTTTAAAAGTACAAAAGCTAGTGGTGGTGACTGAACTAGTGACTAGTGAGAACAAAAGTTGTACAGATGTACTCCTTGCCATTTGCTAGGAAACAGTAGGCCTGTAGCTAAGACTGCTTAGCATGGACTCTGGATATTCAGACACTGTGCAAGGTTATTCCACAATAACAACTTTTGAGTGAGATCAATACCCACCAGATTTGTTGTGCATAAAGCTTTTTTTGATGGTGCACAGGTGATTAGTTTTTACCTCATGATCTGGTGTTGAAGTGTAGTACTTTTTAAGCGATGCAACGATACACAGGGAAAATGACTATGAAGTTAGGGGTCATCTTTAAAGTGCATACAGCTGGCCAACAGGACGTGACAGATTTATCCCATATCTTTATTATGTTTTTTTTTCAGACCAACTCCATGTCCATCCACCCAGTCCATGCACATCCTCTAGCTTTAGATTCAAATCATGTAAGATTTTGTCTGGGACACTTATGTTTCTACAACCTGTTGTACCTGTTTTTTGGAAAACTACAAACACTGCACTTCATTTTTAGTTGGAGGTTTGTGTAAGAAAGAAAAACTAATAATAATCAAAAAAGTTTGTCCTGTACCCTGGAGCACTTTTTTTCATTCTGAAATTTGAGTGACAGTAAAACAGAAAATGTTAGTAATACAGTTTTATTTTTATTAGCTACAGTTACATTTTTCATTACAGAAAGTTACAATTTTATTCATTTTTCTCTTTCTTTTCATTAGGATTGCAGCGGTATAGCCGTTTCATGATATACCATGGTATGAAAACTAATGGTTATCATACCATGTGCGTTTTCTTATGACCAGTATTGAAGAAAAAACGCAAAATGTGTGCACCTTTCTTCCCCAACATGCAGCAGACAAATGGCAGGGAGAACAAAGCTGATATCACTGAACTCCAGCCACCGAAAAAGAAATTAAATTCAGCAGTGCAGGATTACTTTGGCTAGAACAAAAATGAACACCTTTGACAACACGTCTCTCCGTACAGGTCAAAGTATGTGTCCCGTTATAACTTTTCTCCATTAACATTCTCAGAGCAAAAATTGCATCAGTAGTGCTCTTTCTGGGCATGAAGCCATACTGCTGCTCACAGATATCCACTTCCTTTCTTAGCCTAGCTTCCACTGCTCTTTCCCATAGCTTCATTGTGTGGCTCATCAACTTTATACCTCTGTAGTTGCTACAACTCTGCACATCACCCTTGTTCTTAAAGATCGGCACTAGTACACTTCTCCTCCATTCCTCAGGCATCTTCTCACTCTCTAAAATCCTGTTGAACAAACTAGATAGAAACTCCAC
>NW_018128083.1:909621-914807 GCF_001952655.1 Monopterus albus | reverse complement strand
TGGGGCGATGCAGCTGTTTTATGCCTGTACTGGAGAGTAGACAGTAGAGACTGGGACGAATGGAAGTGAGAGAGCGATGGGGCCCTGCAGATGTTATAAACCCCAGGCCAGACTCTGGGAATACTCTCCATCACCTTGTATAACTTTCCCCGTCATTGTGCCAACATTAAGAGTCCCTATTCTCAGACCTATACTCCTGCCTTTCCTCTTCTCTCTTTGTCTACAAATCCTTCTACCTCCTCTCCTTCTTCAACCAACAGTAGTCCAATTTGAGCCAGCACCCTGTAGGTCAACAGCACTGGTGGCGGTCATTGTTAACCCGGGCCACGACCGATCCAGTATGGAATTCGCACTGATGATTTGCATGTTTAAATTTGGCATGTTTTACCTCGGATGCCCTTCCTGACGCAACCCTCTCTATTTATCCGGGCTTGGGACCAGCACAGAAGTCAGTGGCTTGCAACCCCTGTGGCTAAATTAAACTATAAAATCTAATCTCTGTCTTTAAAAAAGGACAGAATGATGCCAGTCTGACCCCAGAAACACACAAAAACCTTCCTGACTCCAACATTTGACAGAAGTCACTGTGTGTGAAGGTACAGACAGGATCAATCTGGCTGTGCTGTTCCACACCCACAGTAAATAAGCAACTATTCTGATAATCGTTTAGAGCATTGTGGCGGCATGTCTCACTGCTGTCAGTAGTTTTACAAGCCAGTCAATCTATTGATAGAGAATATAATCAGCAGATTAATCCCTAATGAATATAATCTGTAGTTGCACTTGGTTACAAAATAGTTCAAAAGCGCTCCAGTCAACCAACTACAACAGTCAAACCCTGCTTTTACATCAATGCATGATAGGCTATTAAAGTGCTATTGGTATGCTTTTCTGACTTATCTACAATGTTACAATGATGAATTATCATCTTCTATGTTCTAATACTTCTATGCAGAAGCAACTCGGTTTTTACAAGTCTAGCGAACCCATCGCTGGGGAGACTTTTTTCCCAGCTATGTAAAGTCTCACTGGATAGTTTAAAGATTTCCTTGAATGGTCATAATCTCCAGGCAGTTGCACATTCATGTGAGCTTGCCTGACATCCACCTGTGCCATTTTAAAAATAAGATTTTTCAAATGCACGTGGTTTTGTGGATATTTTTTACCTCCTGCTGCTGCACTGTGACCAGAGGATGTGGAGAAAAATACAGGGCCTGAGGTTACTGCACGTCTGGGAAAGTTCCTGTACAGGGACTTGCTGTTTTACCTGACCAGGTCGAACCTACGATCAGCCGGCCTGTGAAGCACCCTGGGCCGATGAATGATCAGCTCATCAATCCTGGATTCCCCCAGAAAACAGTACCTGTTTTTTTTGTTTTTTTTTGTCTGCTGCATGTGATGTGTTGCAGGTTGGCGAGCGGATTCTAACAATCAATGCCGTTATTGTCAGTGCTACACTACCTGTTGGAATTAACACGTTACATGCCTGTTAATGTGTTGTTTCAGCAGAGAGAACTGTTGTAAGGCTGGAAGTTACTATGTCTGCATTATGCCAGTTAAAATATGGGGTTTCTCAATTATCTGCTTTGTTTAACATGTTACACATCTCTTTTCATTTGTACATATACCACTGTTTATCCATCTATGGAGGAGAAATTCAAATTAATTAATGCTGTTGTGGTTCATGCTGCTGTCCACTTTCATATTCTTCCTCAAACATTTCAGGTAGGATTTGAGGTATTGTAACATACCTTATTTGTCAAAGGTTTTTTTTTCTTTATGTGCTGTCAGAGTGTCCTGATTGGCAACAGGAGTTGTGTGTGTTCATGAACTATCCTTCTGATATTGGGGTTTATCATTCTGAAATAATTACAGACTATTTGGAGTTATGATGTGTGCAAAGCTAATCTAGAAGTACCCAATGTAATCCAGCTCAATCAACTGTCACAGTTACTTGCAATAAAAAAACAACTTAATTCATTAATTTATTTAATTTTCAGCAAAACTGTTTAATGGTTTTTAACCATTTAACTGATGGTATTAATCAGCTGGTATTCTTATCATCAGTTAATGGTTATACAGTTAAGGGAGTGCATCTCTATGCGGAATACAAGAACAGTCTCAAACGTTCAAGACTATTAATTTAAGACCCCTCAAAGCAACTTGCTTTTCATCTGCACCTCCTCCCACATAGACAACCACCAATTTTACATTAAAAATCATTCAGTAGGGCCCAGTGAGGTGCTATGACTTGTATGTAGCGACAGGAGGGCCAGATGAAAAGGAGACTAGTTTGACATGTTTTGGAAAAAAGTATGGGGGGAGGGGGTTCAAGGCACTAGG
This sequence comes from Monopterus albus, assembly GCF_001952655.1. Taxonomy (NCBI): domain Eukaryota; kingdom Metazoa; phylum Chordata; class Actinopteri; order Synbranchiformes; family Synbranchidae; genus Monopterus; species Monopterus albus. The sequence continues at coordinate 912,464 of NW_018128083.1, read as the reverse complement.
CTTCCACATCGGATCGTGAGGTAAAACTATCACCTGTGTAGCATCAGTAAAGCATTATTCTGTAAAGCACAACAAATGTGATGGTTATTAATGCTCGCACGTAAAAGTTATTGAGGATCAACCTCGCCCAGTGTCTGAATATCCAGCGTTCATTTGTCTACACAATACACATTACCCTCTACGATATACCTGAACGTAGCGATTAGAAACCCCTTAACTAAATATGTTGCATAGTGTCGTATGGTGTGGTTTAGTTAATGGTTCGTTATAATGTTAGTTATAGGGTAAAATGATAGCCTACCTGTTCTATGCAGTCTAATTTCTGGTTTGTAGACCAAATCCAGGAGCCGCTGCAGCCTCTGGTTCTCCATTTTCGTTCGGTATACCTCTTCTTGGTAGTCTATGATTGTCTTTTCAACGAATCCATAAATGTCTACCGCAGCTGCGGTTAATCGTTCCGTCAGAAAGACGTTGAATGTCTGAAGCGTTGCAGTGGCCATGTTGAACCTTACTGTTAACTAACTCTCCTTTTGCAAAATGTGTATGCCTAAAACCTAGATACCGGACAGAAACATGGCGCCCATTCTCTCCAGTAAAAGCTGCTCGCCTGGCGCATTCGCCAAAAAAAATGTTTTGCTTCCGAGTGTGGGACCCATTGCACATGCGCATTTGTGTCATTCCCATCATATCGTTCAGCCGGAGCAGCGTGTGAGCGAGCTAATTGTATTCAGGGAATGGAACAGTGCGTTCATGTGTGCAACGCTAGAATGGATGCATTATTGGCTCAAAGCTGTTATAGTTTTTGTCCCAGGACTGTTATTATGCCACTTTCGTGTGTTTTGATATTTTTCAGAAAATAACCATCTAGTTTTCAAACATGTGTTCAGTCTATCCAAGTAATGCCAATTTAGAAAAGTTTTCCAAGATGTGATGATGACCCACTAATCTTCCCGCTAGGTGGTTCTACTCTGCAGGCACAGCTGTAGTCATTGTACTTGTATTATAACATTCATTAACTTATGCGTGATAAGATGTGCTTTTTTTTGTATTGAGGCTTGAGGCCTCTGCCACCATAAATTTTAAGTGTGAACTGACAGCTGTGCTACTACTATTATGAATCTCAATGTTCTGAATGAATGAAGAAAGAGTGACTGGTGTCCATATGTAAACATGCAGGTCAGTTGTTGGCCAGATGACCGTGTAGCAGTGTTTGAAATTGTGCTTACTAGACAGCAGAGAGGCTGCTGTGCCTACTGCACTTTCATTCATGTAGCAGGCATTCAGCAGAAAAATGTGCATACACGTGTAGTATATTTCTGTATGTAACAGCATTAATTTGATGAATAAATACCAAGCAGCAGCCTCCAAGGCTGAGAAATTAAACAATTTAAAAACTTGTGTATTCCAGGAATTTATGGCTAAAACGGTGAGACAGTGTATGTGAGTTATTTTATGTTTTTGAAATTTGCCTTCTTCATCCAACATACCTGCCATACAATCAGGTGTGAAGAGTTTTGTCAGCTTATTTTTAGGTGAAACTGTTATTCTTATTCAGTTATTGTGTCTCTCTCACTTTCTTTCTTTGCAGCTGTTGGTGAAAAATTTGCAGTTTGAGGATGGGAAGATGATTGCTGCAGCGCAGTACTTTAGCTCAGGGAGCAGTGCTGCTGTGGAGCTCACTGAGGAAGAGAAAACCTTTGCTCAACAAATGAGGGTATGGGCATCGATTATGACAAATTCTATGGAAGTGGTGAAAAGTTGAAATCAGACATTGCCAGGAGAAATGTCTATTTGTCCTCCAAAAATGTCCCATGATGACTTTTGACCATGTTTTCTGGCAGGCAGTGTGGCAGAGCATTCTGACTAATGTGAGTCAGATTGAAGACTCCACCGATTTCTTCAAGTCTGGTGCTGCTTCAATGGATGTAGTCAGGTAATGAATTATATAATTATGTCAGATAGGATTGTTGTTCTTGTTCCTCTCCTTCTTAGAATATTTATCTGTTAAAGCGATTGTGATGCTCCTAACTTACAGTTTTATTAACTCTAACTCACTACAATCATTACTTGTTGTGGTGGGTAGCCAATAATTAGGCAGGGAAGGCTTGGATTTAACAACTATTTATTTGTGATTGGTAGCATAGCAGCATGAACAGGACCAACAGGAAAACACAGGAAGCACAACAATATACGCACAAACACAGACAGGTTATGCACAAACAGCAAGAGTGTCCCTAGTGGCAAAACAGTAGAATGGCATCCAACACAATAAAATACACTGTAATGAGTGCAGAGGTTCAACGCTTTAGCACTTACAGCTTCAAATAAAATGTTCTGAAGTTATGGCTTTATAAATAAAATCTGCAAGAGAATAAAATGTATCAAATAGATAGTTCATGCAGGAGTCTACAAAATAAATGAATGTTTTAAGTGTCACACATTCACAACCTGCATATTTAGTGGATTTCTTTTAAATGGTTGTAGTGTCCTTGTGCAGCTGTACTTGGCTTAAATTCTTGTCCATTACAATGTGTTTTGATGTTGTCAATTTTGCACTGCAGAAAACAAGTATCAAAATAATAAATATAATAACACAAACACACATTAATAATAACTTTCTCTATAGCACAGAGTTGGCTAACTAGTCTAATTTTATTTTATTTTATTTAATTTTTACAGTACAATGGTTTCATAACCAAGATATTTTGAAGTTTAAATAATACAATTCAATTCAATTAAAATTTATTTGTATAGCGCCAAATCACAACAAAAGTCACCCCAGGACACTTTACACAGTAAGGTCTAGACCTGACTATTATTATTATTATTATTATTATTATTAT
>NW_018128083.1:905495-909356 GCF_001952655.1 Monopterus albus | reverse complement strand
AGCATCATGGGGCCCCCCAGCAGCCTAGGTCTATAGCAGCATAACTAAGGGAAGGTTCAGGGTCACCTGATCCAGCCCTAACTATAAGCTTTATGTAAAAAGGAATGTCTTAAGTCTAGTCTTAAAGGTAGAGAGGGTGTCCGCCTCCTGAACTGAGACTGGGAGTTGGTTCCATACGAGAGGAGCTTGATAGCTAAAGGCTCTGCCTCCAATTCTACTTCTGTGGACTCTAGGAACCACAAGTAAACCTGCACTCTGAGAGCGAAGTGCTCTATTAGGATGATAAGGCCCTACGAGGTCTTTAAGATATGATGGAGCCTTGTCATTAAGGGCTTTGTATGTTACAGTAGGAGGAGGATTTTAAATTCTATTCTGAATTTTACAGGGAGCCAGTGGGGAGAAGCTAATATGGGAGAGATATGATCTCTCTTGCTAGTTCCTGTCAGTACTCTGGCTGCAGCATTTTGGAGTAACTGGAGGCTTTTTAGGGAATTACACAAGTAATATCTATGCCCTGTAATATTTATTTTCCTTTTTTTTCCAGTACTTATCATCGCTCTTTCCTTCCCCATTTCCTTGTCCTACATTTCTCTGTCTGTCATATACTCTCAATTCTGTCTTCTCTCCTCTCTCCCCCCTCCTCAATCTCATCCTGTGGCTGTTTTCAGGCTTGTGGAGGAAGTGAAGCTTCGGGTCAGTAGCTGCCAGCTGCAGAATGAGGATGTCTACATGAATGCCACCTTCCAGGATTTCATCCAGATGTGTGTCAGAAAGCTCAGAGGGGAGGACAATGAAGAGGAACTGGTTGTGGACTACGTGAGTGCAATTTAAATTCATAGAACTGTTGCAATGGATATTTGTTAATGGCCAAGGGAAGATAATGTGTCAATTTTTACCATGTACACTGTTTAATTTTTCAGGTTGAGAAGAACATCAACAATATGACTATAAAAATGCCTCATCAACTGTTCATCAATGGAGAGTTTGTTGATGCAGAGGGGGGAAAGACCTACAAGACCATCAACCCTACTAATGGCACAGTAAGGGACAAAAAACAGACATAATGAAGACAAAATGAACACAACTATTACTTTACAGTATGAGTTCTGTCTATAGCACAGTTATCTCTGTCTTTTACTTTTTTTTTCATTTCTGGGCAGTAGAAGACCAATGATAGTGGCTGTAGCCTTTGATGGGTTCCTAGGCAACAAATGTGATTAGATATAATTTCACATTAGAATACCTGCCCACCATTTACAGTTTATAATGTTATAATACTAACAAACAGGAAGGAATTTGTTTTGGTCAAATTGGAATATCACTGTTCTCTCCTGTATCACCTCCAGGCCATCTGTGACGTGTCATTGGCCCAGATAAGTGATGTAGACAAGGCAGTAGCTGCTGCCAAGGAAGCCTTTGAAGAGGGAGAGTGGGGCAAAATGAATCCCAGAGACAGGGGCAGACTCATGTACAAGTCAGTAACTCTACAGCTTTAAATGCCCTGAAAATGTACTCTCTTTATTAGCTTTTGACTTTGAGTGATAGGATCCTACATGAACACACACTTTTCAGCCAAAGTTAAAACTATTTCATATGTGCAGTTGCTGTGATACTTTATTTCTCTGAGCTCTTCTGAGTGGTTTGAAGTGGACCAGGCTCAGTTGAATTCAACAAAGTAGATAGAGAAGTCCTGGTTTCCAAAAGAAAGGCGAAAGGAGATAAAGGTAAGCTAAATAAAGTGACAAAGAGTGTAAAGGAATTTACATCTGTTTCTATAAGCCCACCACACTAGCTGCCTGGTGACATCGCATCCTGGCTACTGTGTGCGTTGGTGGATGCGACACTCTGTGATGCAGCAATTGTGTTTTGAACTTTACACTTTGTGTAATATGGTGAACTCACAGTTTAGATTATCGGGTAATTATTAGCTCTGTGGTTAAACTGTCACACTTATAAATCTGTAGTGATTTGTCCATGGTAAGATTAATGGTAAAGATTAATTAACACGATACATACCAGTTGTTACTATGGCAACCTGCACACTGATTTAGGGCCATGAGTGGGCAAAGCGGCCAGTTCACCCTGTGGTTGTTCATAATTTGCATATTTGTTTAGGATTTGGTGCCATTAAGTACAATATACTGTATACCAAAATGGGTCTTAGATTTTACCTGCTTGTATCATGTGTCAAAATCCAACTCTGACCTTAATTATTTTTGTTCATTTTTAGTTTGCCAATTTTAGGTTATGCACAGATTGATCACAGTTTGACTGCCTCCCTGTCCACAGGCTGGCTGACTTGATGGAGCAGGACCAGGAGGAACTAGCCACCATTGAAGCCATTGACTCCGGAGCTGTTTACACTCTGGCCCTCAAAACTCATGTGGGCATGTCCGTCCAGACCTTCCGCTACTTTGCTGGCTGGTGTGACAAGATCCAAGTAAGCTTTTAAAAGCAGATACAGTAGCTTTTAAAGCCTGCGAATGTCACTTATAAAATGAGATTAACCTTTGATGAATGGTAATTGCTAATAAGCAATAGAATAAAGAAAAATACATGAAAATTAATGATATCCTTTTTATACAGGGTAGCACCATCCCCATCAACCAGGCCAGACCCAATCGTAACCTCACCTTCACCAAAAAGGAACCAATAGGGTGAGAAATTGAGAGGTGGATTTTCTATTTAGACAAATTTTAAGCACATGTTGTTTCACATGTTGAGTAGTTAGAAAAGGATTACATTACATATGTTATTTCTGATTATATTGTAATTTTTCACTGAAACAGTTACTCTGTATTCTCTTCATATGCTAAGAATGGACACAGCTCTGTGGCTGTCCAGTGTGCCTAAAAAGTTGTGCAGATCAAATGCTCTGGTTGCAGTTCTCCATGAGGATCAATAAAAATGATTACAACTTAATAGACTCGAGACTGGACCAGTGACAACTGAAAACAGGTTTGTTGAGAACTAAGAATAGGTTGGTGATGTCTGGAGATGCAGATGGCATCTTGGAAAGATGGCAGCCAGGGCAGCATTGGTTAGCATCCCCTAAGCACACCTTCTGTGAAGAAGGGCCCAAAGCAAGCTATGGATAAAAAAGGAGCTATACCCCCAGGGGCAAGGAGGTTGAGCATCCCAGCCAGACAGATACAATGTTAACAACAAAAAGCAATGGATGTGATGATGAGCACAGAGTTTTTGTGTGGCAAGATTTGTAAAAACAAGAGAAGTGTAAAGATACACCTCTCAATGATGAAATGCAAAGAGCAACTGTAAAAACCATAATGCATAGGCCAAGCACCTAGTGAGACAGAGGAGGAGCCAAGTCCCTTACTTGAGTAAAGGACTGAGTAGTTCTTCTACCACTGATTCTAAATGTACCTTAAAGGGACACCGAGGTAACTGTGATTACTGAGAGAAGTCCAGTAGTCTCTGGTGAGCGCAGCCGCGTTCATCTGTCCCAACACCTCCTCCACTTTAGCTTTCTCGTTTTCATACAAGTTGTGTATCTTGGTTAAAGTGGTGGCTCTTGAAAGCAACTTATACATCCAGTCTTTGGATGTGATGTGAATTATTTCAAGCAGACCCTCATCCTCCACAATGTTAAAATGACATCACAGACACCAGTGCATCATTGTAGATTTTTTTTAAAAAGACACCAAATCAAATCAAATTTTATTTGTATAGCGCCAAATCACAACAAAAGTCATCTCAGGACACTTTACAAAGTAAGGTCTAGACCTTACTGTTATCACTATTATTACATAGGGAAAACCCAACAAATCCCCCTTGAGCAAGCACTTGGCAACAGTGGGGAGGAAAAACTCCCTTTAACGGAAGAAACCTCCGACAGACCCC